>NW_015537973.1:256692-268526 GCF_001515605.1 Sinocyclocheilus anshuiensis | reverse complement strand
CTTTTTATCCATTTAACACATTCTTGCTGAATAAAAGTATTAATTTCTTAAAAAAAAGAAAAAAATTACCGACTTTTGAATAGTAGTGTATATTGTAACACAAAATTTCTATTTTGTATAAACTACAAACAAAAAATACACATTCTGAGACATGAACTGAAATGAATTGTGAATTTTATTAACATTAAATCGTCCTCCCCATTTTCACCTCAAAATTATGGGGAAGCTGTGCTGTGCCTGTGCCTCCCCAGACGAGCCGCCACTGTTCATAGGGATGTTTAGATAGCTATAGAAGAATTCACGTTCACGTTTTTTTTAAATATTTAACTTACAGATCTCAGTTTAAATGCTTCAGTTTGTTTTCTATTCTATTCATTTTGAATAAACACTGTTCTTTTTAACTTTTTATTTATCAAAGAATCCTGAAAAAATATCACAGGTCCCAAAAGAATATTAAGCAGCACAACTGTTTCCAACATTTATTATAAATCAGCATATTATAATGATTTGTGAAGGATCATATGACACTGAAGACTGGAGTAATGATGCTGAAAATACAGCTTTGCTTCATAGGAATATATTATATTTTAAAGTATATTAAAATAGAAAACCTTTATTTTAAATTGCAATAATATTTCACAATATTATTTTGTGAAATAATATTCAGTATTTTTATCTAATAGATACAGCCTTGATGAGCATAAGAAACTTCTTTAATAAACATTATTGATCCCAAACTTTTGAATGGCAGTGTGGCCGAAATGTTTGTTTTTGCTCAGGTGGCCGAAATGTCCGCCCAATAGAGAAAAGTTTTGCTCAGCAAGAAAAAAAATGTAGAGGGAACATTAGGTGTGCAAATACAGTTAAATACAGTATATCACATTGACATCTCTTGGCAACATTCCTTGGTGATCTCCATCATAAAATCTCACAGCTTTACAAAAAAATACTTGAATTTAAATTAAACATTTCAATGTGAGAATGAATTCCTAAAGCTGTTGTTCTGTGCGTGTTAAGCGTTTTGGTGCGTATGGAATACAGGAATAACTCAAATTTATGCAGCTGACATCCTGATAACCACAGTTTCTTGTAAACAAGAGAAATATATGCCAACAGTGTAACCCAAATGGTGTTTGTAACATTAGCTAGTTCCTAATATAACATTACTTGATGGAGATATAATCATCAGATTTTTATTTATTTTTTTGTTTATTATCATTAAGCTCATGTTTTTTTATTATCATTTAGCTCATGCATTAAACAGTGTGCCTTTTCTGGAGTGCACATGTAGAACAGGTGGGAGAGACTATTGTGGAGAGAGACAGCATAAACAAAACACTCATCCCTCAACGTATTTGGCTGCAGTGACATGTGAACATGGCCCATGATAACTTAAGTGTCTTATGAATTAGCGAATAACTGAGTAGTCCCTGGTGTTCTTCAACATTTCTAGGAATCATGCACACCAGTCTGACTCAAAATAGCCCAATGCTAAAACCACTGCCCTTGACCCAAACACACGTCATATGTGACCCTGGACCACAAAACCAGTCTTAAGTCGCTGGGGTATATTTGTAGCAATAGCCAAAAATACGTATGGGTCGAATTTATTGATTTTTCTTTTCTGCCAAAAATCAATAGGACATTAAGTAAAGATCATGTTCCATGAAGATATTTAGTCCTACTGTAAATATATCAAAACTTAATTTTTGATTAGTAATATGCATTGCTAAGAACTTCATTTGGACAACTTTAAAGGCGATTTTCTCAATATTTTATTTTTTTTGCACCCTCAGATTCCAGATATTCAAATAGTTGTATCTCGGCCAAATATTGTCCTATCCTAACAAATCATCCATCAATGGAAAGCTTATTTATTCAGCTTTCAGATGATGTATAAATCTCAATTTCGAAAAATGTACCCTTATGACTGGTTTTGTGGTCCAGGGTCACATATGGTCCGCAGTAAGAATGGCCCACCATAAAAATATCAACAGACTCTAGTGCTTTTTATGCTCAGTGTATACAACATACAGGCATGATGGGCATGCCATAAAAGGTTATGTTCCCCCCACATCACTGGATCAAGATTTAAGCAGGATAATACACTGCACTCTTTCACTTTCCCAGGCTTAGAGAGGACTTGGGTGAAATGTCTGGCTTTATAAATCTGGTAGAAATAACAACAGACTTTAATATACAATACAATAAACATTATTGTAAAGAATACGGCAAACCATTGACCTTAACGTATAAATCGTCAGATACAGAAGGAAATGACCATTTCTGAAAATAGTTTGCATTACTCATCCATCTTGTGTGTGGGAAGAATGAAATGTGAAGTACCTCCTGTAATTGTGGCTCTTTCTTCTTTGCTGACATGTTCAAAAGTTTCTCTAGTGAGCTGTAGTACTTCTCTGTTTCCTTCTCGTACCTCTTTCTCTCTGCCTGAAGATAGCATGAGAACATATGAAATGGAGGAACTTACTATTTTTAATACATGGAACGAGAAGCAAGTTTGGTTTCAATAAATGTACAGTTTTCCATCTGTTAAATGCAAACATCCTAAATGTGAGAGATGACGGGTAGAGCTATGCTTTTACCTTTGCTGAGCCAAGATGCTCTTTCCGAAACTTTTCTAAAGGCTTCATCAGTGTCTCTGTGATGTTTCTCATCTGTGGAAAGAAAATTCATTGGATATAGGACATTTGATAATTTAATGTATTTTTATCAAACATTACCAGTAACAGGATGATTTCCTTTAATCAAAACTTGCACAAACACATTCTGGGTTTTAACTGTAAATGCCAATAAAGGTGTCACCATTTCATCACCCGAGGCAAAACAGTTCATTTAGCCATCTGACATTTTGAAACAAGTATTCCCTAGAAATGAACAGACCAACACAGAAATGCAGGAAAAAATATTTTAATCCTTTTGCACTCAATTCTTGCAAATATTTTGCATTTACTACAAAAAAAGGGTAACACTTTATTTTGATAGTCCACTTTAGACATTCTACTAACAGTAACTTTGCAACTACATGTCAACTAGCAGTCATTAGAATATTAGTAGACTGTCTGCTTAACTTTGATGGGCCATGTACATACTGACTATACAAATTTTTGCAAGTATATGTCAACTTATTTGACTAACCCTAAACCTAACCTAATAAGTCTACTCTGAGAGTTAGTAGACAATTTTGTTGACATGTAGTTGCAAAGTTACTTATAGTTAATAGAATGTCTAAAGTGGACTATCAAAATAAAGTGTAACCAAAAAAAGTTTTGTATACCCCAAGAAACTTACAAAATCATTTATTATACACCAGTCTGACTCAAAACAGCCCACTGCTAAAACCACTGCCCTTGACCCAAACACACAAATCATTTATCATATATTATTTCCATCACCAGTTTTGCATTTGTCCACAACAGTTTTCTTGGGTTAACACAAAACATTTGTGAGAGATTGCTAAAGTTGTGTGAGTGAATGCAAAGTTTTAAAGGGAAATGCAAAAATTTTGTGAGCAAATGCAAACGCATTGAAATCCTTGCAGGGTCTTTGTACAATAGTATGAATGCAGATCTGCACAATTCGGTTATGTTGTTTTTGAAGTAAATGATTTTACTTTTGAAGTAAATGAACAAGCCTCTTGAAGTTCAGGAACATGTTTACACGTCATATGTGACCCTGGACCACAAAACCAGTCTTAAGTCGCTGGGGTATATTTGTAGCAATAGCCAAAAATACGTATGGGTCGAATTTATTGATTTTTCTTTTCTGCCAAAAATCAATAGGACATTAAGTAAAGATCATGTTCCATGAAGATATTTAGTCCTACTGTAAATAAATCAAAACTTAATATTTGATTAGTAATATGCATTGCTAAGAACTTCATTTGGACAACTTTAAAGGCGATTTTCTCAATATTTTATTTTTTTTGCACCCTCAGATTCCAGATATTCAAATAGTTGTATCTCGGCCAAATATTGTCCTATCCTAACAAATCATCCATCAATGGAAAGCTTATTTATTCAGCTTTCAGATGATGTATAAATCTCAATTTCGAAAAATGTACCCTTATGACTGGTTTTGTGGTCCAGGGTCACATATGGTCCGCAGTAAGAATGGCCCACCATAAAAATATCAACAGACTCTAGTGCTTTTTATGCTCAGTGTATACAACATACAGGCATGATGGGCATGCCATAAAAGGTTATGTTCCCCCCACATCACTGGATCAAGATTTAAGCAGGATAATACACTGCACTCTTTCACTTTCCCAGGCTTAGAGAGGACTTGGGTGAAATGTCTGGCTTTATAAATCTGGTAGAAATAACAACAGACTTTAATATACAATACAATAAACATTATTGTAAAGAATACGGCAAACCATTGACCTTAACGTATAAATCGTCAGATACAGAAGGAAATGACCATTTCTGAAAATAGTTTGCATTACTCATCCATCTTGTGTGTGGGAAGAATGAAATGTGAAGTACCTCCTGTAATTGTGGCTCTTTCTTCTTTGCTGACATGTTCAAAAGTTTCTCTAGTGAGCTGTAGTACTTCTCTGTTTCCTTCTCGTACCTCTTTCTCTCTGCCTGAAGATAGCATGAGAACATATGAAATGGAGGAACTTACTATTTTTAATACATGGAACGAGAAGCAAGTTTGGTTTCAATAAATGTACAGTTTTCCATCTGTTAAATGCAAACATCCTAAATGTGAGAGATGACGGGTAGAGCTATGCTTTTACCTTTGCTGAGCCAAGATGCTCTTTCCGAAACTTTTCTAAAGGCTTCATCAGTGTCTCTGTGATGTTTCTCATCTGTGGAAAGAAAATTCATTGGATATAGGACATTTGATAATTTAATGTATTTTTATCAAACATTACCAGTAACAGGATGATTTCCTTTAATCAAAACTTGCACAAACACATTCTGGGTTTTAACTGTAAATGCCAATAAAGGTGTCACCATTTCATCACCCGAGGCAAAACAGTTCATTTAGCCATCTGACATTTTGAAACAAGTATTCCCTAGAAATGAACAGACCAACACAGAAATGCAGGAAAAAATATTTTAATCCTTTTGCACTCAATTCTTGCAAATATTTTGCATTTACTACAAAAAAAGGGTAACACTTTATTTTGATAGTCCACTTTAGACATTCTACTAACAGTAACTTTGCAACTACATGTCAACTAGCAGTCATTAGAATATTAGTAGACTGTCTGCTTAACTTTGATGGGCCATGTACATACTGACTATACAAATTTTTGCAAGTATATGTCAACTTATTTGACTAACCCTAAACCTAACCTAATAAGTCTACTCTGAGAGTTAGTAGACAATTTTGTTGACATGTAGTTGCAAAGTTACTTATAGTTAATAGAATGTCTAAAGTGGACTATCAAAATAAAGTGTAACCAAAAAAAGTTTTGTATACCCCAAGAAACTTACAAAATCATTTATTATACACCAGTCTGACTCAAAACAGCCCACTGCTAAAACCACTGCCCTTGACCCAAACACACAAATCATTTATCATATATTATTTCCATCACCAGTTTTGCATTTGTCCACAACAGTTTTCTTGGGTTAACACAAAACATTTGTGAGAGATTGCTAAAGTTGTGTGAGTGAATGCAAAGTTTTAAAGGGAAATGCAAAAATTTTGTGAGCAAATGCAAACGCATTGAAATCCTTGCAGGGTCTTTGTACAATAGTATGAATGCAGATCTGCACAATTCGGTTATGTTGTTTTTGAAGTAAATGATTTTACTTTTGAAGTAAATGAACAAGCCTCTTGAAGTTCAGGAACATGTTTCCAAATCTGCAGCAATAAACAACATTCTTTGAGAATTCAAAAGGAAGTAATCATTTTCTAAAGCCCATATTTTAACAAGAAGGCTTTCACAATGTTTATTATTATATAAAAACATATCTTTATAAATGAGGTAATGAAATAACAAAAGAAAGCCATTGCATGAGTGTTAGTACTCAGAATGAGCACCACTGCTCTATGATTACCCCGTCTTTCTGACCCTGTCAGGGCCTGTAGGCTCCACCTCTTCCACGCATGCCTTCAATGTGCCGAGGGGCCACAACATCATTGGCCTGCTGCAGTGTCATGAATGGGTGGGGCTCAAATCTGAGCTCAAAACAACTGTCGGCTGTTGCACTTTGAGTCATGGCCAGGTCCTTCGGCTCTCTAATGCTGCATACTAAATAAATACTAGCATGACCTACATGCAACATGAGCCCTTCCTACCTAGATGGCTAACCATGCATTAGACTAAAAAGTCCTCTCATACATTAAGAATGTACAAATCATGTGAAGGGATCTGTTACACTAATAGGTAAAACTGATTTTTAATGCCTTTTTTAAGGAATCAAACTATTTTTTTACACTGTAAAAGCAATTTGCAAACTACAGATAAACTACAGATGAACTACAGATAAAATGGCTATTAGTCTTTGAAATATAAAGGACTTAAATCAGGTGCTATTGGATGTTCAACCAGAGGGTTTGAAAGTACAGTTCCTAAACAACTCATTTAAGGTGACATGACTCAACATAAGCAGTCGTCTTGTGTAATCACAGAGTAATTGAGACAGAGGACACAAATAACTGATGGCAATGTAACTCACTTCCTGTGGCTGTGACTCAAACAGTGCTGAAGCATTCAGGGACGAACAGATGACTGATGTCACTTTATAAAGTATGTGTTGAACTCAATGTTAAGGCTGATTTTTGTGTTTGTGTTTTTCTCTGCATGCAAATGACCATGATTAAAAAAACACATATACTTTTCACTGGTATTGGTACCGAATACTGAAATTTTGGTACCGTGACAACACTACATATACATATACATATACATATACATATGCATATATATTAGGGATGCACCGATACCGATACTGGTATCTTGTTGCACAAGTTACTTAACGGTAGGGAGAGAGAGAGAGAGAGAGCAAGAGAGAGAGAGAGAGCGCGCGCGCAAATGATGTTTTGACATAATTTTTGTGTGAATTTGTCCATTTAAATACAATACTACAGTGAGAGAATAATATTTGCGCGCATTCTGAGGCGCGGGTTTGTGCGCTTTGGATGAACGCACGCACAAATCTTCTCAATGCGCGCGCGAGCTCACGTCCTCTGGCTGAGACTGGCTCTTAAATGTTTAAACCGGCTATTTATTTATTTGTTTGTTTGTTTATTTTTTTAAGCCAGCAAGGATTTGATTGAAATGTATAACAGAGTGTGTTTTCAATGCAAGTCTCAACTGGTTGTGCTCACCATCAGATCTCTTTGGTCTTCCAAGTTTCTAAGAAAGGAGGAGAATTCTTGCAATGATTCATCTGAAATGGCACACATGCAGACAATGAGCAAAGTTTATCTATGCACGACTATTTACATATTTCTCAGCATGTGAGCCACCCGTCTGAAACAAACAGATGAATCACTAACGGTTCATACGCACAAATCTCACCCACATCACACTAGTAGCCAAGTATTAAAATAAAGGCAAATGTATGCATGTGCGCAAATGAAAATATGCAAAAAATAAAAAATAAAATAAAAAAACTCACCAATGCACTTCTCATCGTCAGTTTTGGCATCGCCGATGTACTCAAATTTGAACTCACCCAGGCACTGAGCAAACTTCTTCTGGGCCAATGAAAGCTCTGCAAATCAGAGACAAATCAGAGAGTTAAAACTTTTAAATGAAAAAGCAAATGAGGAATTGCCTTATTTGTGGATGTTTCAGTGTTTCCATTATTTTCATTCAGAAAAGTGTGCCACAGTCACACATTAACCTAAACTGCCGTTCAAAGGTTTTGGGGTCAGTTTGTTTGTTTATTTATTAAATTAATAATTTTATTCAGCAAGGACACAATGATCAAAAGTGACGGCAAGAACACACAAAATATTTATTTTTTTATATAAATGCTTTTCTTTTTTTAAATCTATTCATTAATGGATACTAATATTTCCACAAAATATTAAGCAACATAACTGTTTTCAACTTTGATAATAATAAGAAATGTTAGCAGCAAATCAGCATATAAAATTATTTCTGAAGGATCAGTGAAGATTGGATTGGACTGTTGAAAATTCAGCCATTACAAGAATAATAACCTTTTAAAATATATCAAAACAGTTATTTTAAATTGTAAGAATATTACTGTATTTGTCATCAAATAAATGCAGCCTTGGTGAACCTAAGAGACTTCTTACAAAAACACAAAAAAAGTATCAACCCTAAACTTCTGAATGTTAATGTATGATAACCAAGCCGTGACGTGACCTTAAACATTGAAGACAAACACAATCCTTTTATTGTATCTTACTGGACATATTTGGAAGACACTGCCCTCTAATTCAGGAGCACAGAAAAGCATTCCCAAAGAAAAGCTTAACAATACCACCCATTCATAGATATGAGTTGGTCATGAAAGTTATGCTCTGCAAACATCCTGCAGGACTCTTATGTTGCCAAGATCATCCTGAAGGAGCAGGTGTTGCTAGTAGATATCACAAATTTCCCTTCAATCTGGAAAACCCAATGAAAAAAAGAGGTGGTACTTTGCGTGGAACATGAGGCTGGGAGTGGATTTTTGAATCAGAGGGAGCAGATTTCAGTCCGTGGATTCCCAAAGGATGATCCCAATATAAGTAAACTCTCACTGGGGTCCGTGGGACAGAGTGCTGGGATATTTTAGGATGAACAGTATGAGTGGTATCCAGCACTGCAGTGTCGTCAACATCGACAGCTGGGCCCGTCCGTGTGAAATGAGCTGGCACCAAATGACCTATCGCTTCTTCTCCTGCTTACTATGTCGGTTTCTAAATTTGCTTGCCACATTTGTCATAGATTTACAATCTTTTATCCTTGTAATCCAGTTGTAAAGTCATTCCAATTGATTCCATTCAATCATTCAGGCTTGTAACAGTCTGGGACATGAATAAAATGACCTGAATAAAAAGACTATTAAAGCTGACAGAATGATCAGAAATGATGTGGTTTACGCAAAAGGAGTATTCAAGATGTGTGGATTAGTCTAATACTGGTTGTGTATGACCTATATTTCATTTATGTCCACAAAGCTACCCATTAAGCTGCTTACTCCACCCTCTTGCCCAGTCCAAACTAAAAACACCTGGTCAACTCTTCTGTGCAGGTTGGAGACGGAGTGAATGTGGATTACTATACAACAAAGCTCAATCATGCGAGTCTGGCAGAGTGGACCTGCTGACTACATGACCCGGGACAGAGTGGACTAAGAATTAGGGATGCGCCGATCCGATATTCATATCGGGTATCGGCTCCGATAGTGCCATTTTTCTCGGATCGGGTATCGGTCAGAGAGAGCCGATCCAAATCCGAGATAATTTTTTTTTCTTCTTCGATTGTACCGAACCCTAGGTATCGGAATCGGTATCGGAGGCAAAAAAGGCGGATCGGAGCATCCCTACTAAGAATGACAAGAGATAAATGTGAACGATAAACACCGTGCTCTAGGGCAGGTCAGGACAGGACTAAGTCTCTAAATTTTTGACTCTAAACATGCATCTCTGTGTGACATTCAGTGTGTCTTGTAAGTAAGATACATTGATGGCTTAGTTTATTTGCTATATAAAACTTTGGGCCTGGATTTTGATTGTGGTCTGATAATTGGTGGCATCTGCTCGATGGATGGATGGATGGATGGATGGATAGTTAGATAAAAATTCAGCTCAGTGTGAGGTATGATCCTTGACAGAAAACCTTTACACAGCAGCCATCCACCCATCTGTAAAAATAACATCTGTCCTACGATATCTCTGATATCAGATTTACTGTGCACAGAGGAGGCTAAACAGCTAATTCTAGTGGGCGTTAGGAAGGGCAAATGGCAGCCAGTGGGCACTGAATTAAATCAACGCATTGTTTGTTGAGCTGCTGTTCTTTCAGCAAGACTCAAAATAGAAGTGACAGGAAACTGTATTCTTTCCTTTCTTCCGCATGTGTGTGAGATAGGCATCACTCTGTAAACATGAAGACGTGGCTGTAGAAGTTGCCACATGCTACAACATGCAATATGTGGTGAAATCCAAAACTGAATGTGCCAAGAAGAATGTAAGCAGGTCAGACTGTGGCTCAATGGAAATCAAAAATCTAAAAGTTATATAGTTATGTACATGTCAATATAAATTATAATTTTTATACAACTATACATATCAGGGCTTGCAAAAAAAAATAAAAATCCCTGGTAGCCCTTGGGGCAGGCACTTGTCAGATTTTGGATACAGTTTTTCACGAAAAAAAAAAAAAAGCTTGTAAAATGATAAACATCACATTTCACCCTTTAAACTAGGGATGCACCGAATGTTCGGCAACCAAAATTATTCGGCCGAAAATAGCAAAAAAAGCTCTTTCGGTGTTCGGCTGAATAAGTGAAAAGACCAAAAAAATCGTAGCGAACAATGATATGATGCGATCAAATAGCAACCAGCGAAGAGTGAGAGGCGCACTCTTTATAATGCAGCACACATGTCAGCAGTGTGGAAGAGGTTGGGGTGATTGTTGCTGGTTACTGTATGATGATTGAAATCCCGAAATGGCCTTAAACAATTAGTAAATAAACTGCAGAATGTTATGTTTTCTAATACACACGCGCATTGTTAACCAGGGTTCAAAGTCCAAAGCGCGAGGAAAATCTGCTATGTATTCTGACAGCGCTGCACGAACTCGCGCGCTATCTGCTTGTTAACCAGGGTTCAAAGTTCAAAGCGCGAGGAAAATCTGCGCTAAACAGTGTTACTTGTCAGTTGCTCAGTCACATTGTTATGAATTTTTACAAGGCATGTGACAATGCGATACATACGACATATTCGTAATGAGACTTGTTTATAAATCTGTTGTCAACAAAAAGAAGCATTGAGGTCTTCCTGTGCGTTTCTGCCAAAATAAAAGTTGAGGAAAAAGCAAGAACTCTATCACACCTTCGAGTGTTAACTAACCAAGCCAATTACAGTTGGCGTGCGTGTTTCGACATGCGCACCCCGCCCCGCAGCACGGGTATAAAAGGAGAGCGCGTGCAAACGCACATCAGCTTTTCGCTTCAGAGCCGAGCCTTCTAGCAAGACTGAATCTCCACGAGTGTCTACGAGACAGCCTCTGGCGTTGGTGTTACGTCGCGTCAGCGGGGGTTGCCATCCAGTGCTGCTTCTCTTCGGCGTGCTGCAGCTTCCCATTCTGCGGTCTCGCCGCGACCTCCCCTGGGCGCTTCAGCGCTCTCTCTAAAAGAGTGTTTTTCCAAAAAAAAAAAAAAAAAAAAGAGCAAATCTAAAAGAGCTCCACGAGCGACGTGCGTCTTTTTAAAGATGGCTTCCCGCTCGTGCGTTTCTGGATGTGGTCGTTTCCTGGCTTCATCTGATGGTCACGATCGCTGTATCTCGTGCTTGGGCTTTCAGCACGCTGAAGCAGCGCTCGTGGATGAGTCATGTTCTCATTGCGGGAACAAACTCGAAAAACCGTGTTCGGTATTCGGCCTTCGGCCCAGTGTTTAATTTTGTTCGGTTTCGGCTTCGGCCAAGATTTTCATTTCGGTGCATCCCTACTTTAAACCATTTTTAAGAAAAGAGATGAGTCAAACTTGTACTTCAGGGCTCGCAAAATCGCTAGCCCGACGTCCTGGGGCTATTGTGTTTTCGAGTCGGGCTACCAAAATTTATCACCACTCTGCCCGATGGGCTATCTTAAATACAGATCTCCCGCGGGTCCTTAAAAACTCCTAAAGTGAGTTGTATCAAACTTAAGGCCATAAAAAAAGGTT
>NW_015537973.1:247201-252866 GCF_001515605.1 Sinocyclocheilus anshuiensis | reverse complement strand
TCTTTTCAATCTACAAATCTGCACCATGGTATTGTCAGAAATGAGGGATATTTATATAAAATTTTATTTTAGGAGTAATGGAATATAATTCAGGGCTCGCAAAATCGCTAACCCAACGTCCCGGGGCTATTGTGTTTTCCAGTCGGGCTACCAAAATGTATCAACACTCTGCCCGACGGGCTATCTTAAATACAGATCTCCCGCGGCTCCTTAAAAACTTTTAAAGTAAGTTGTATCAAACTTAAGGCCATAAAAAGTTTTAAATACGTTAAATGGTATAAGAAATGTCTTAATTATAATTTTAAGAGGTTTTACAGTTGGGGACGGAAAGACAAGAGACGCGATACGGCTGGATTAAACTTCAAAAGGCAATGATGTCATTGAATAAATATGAGCGCTGCGCGTTTCAAGTCAAAACGCATCGCAGATGTCTTTATTTTAATGTATTTGAAGGGAACTGACTGTCCTCAGAAACATGTCGTTGGCATTTTTGACCTATATGACCTATAATTCCTGATAAAGCAGCGTTTTATGAGCACGGAGCTGCTTTGTGTACAGCCGAAACCGCAACTCAGAAATGTGTCGTTGGCATTTTAATTTCATTTTACCTATATAATTCCTGATAAAGCAGCGTTTATGAGCGCGGAGCTGCTTTATGTACAGCCGTTACCGGGGAAACCGCAATATTTCAGCACTCCTAAAGCGCCACCTCGTAGCAGAGAATGAATTTGCATTTCCAATAAGCCTTTCTTTGTGATTATGGTCAGATCAATGAGAAATGAGAAAGAAGTTAATGTGCCTTCTAAAAATCTAAACAATTAAGATGTTTTAAATTGACATGCTTGATTTCACTCATAGTGTTCATTTTACTTGTGCAGCTCTTAAAATGGGTCATAAATTGCCTTAAATTTATTTTTTAAAATTCTGCAGATACCCTGTAAATAGTGAAATAAAAATTCCTTCCTTCATATTTGTTGATATTTGTGTATTGAAAATATTTTTTGATTGACATTTAAACTCCTATCTGATTTTCTATATTTTTTAAAAAAAAGGTCTTTTTTTATTTGGGCTAGTTAAATTACTTTTCGGGCTACCAAAATCTGAAGAGTACCTGCCCGAAAGGCTACCAGGGATTTAGACATTTTGCGTGCCCTGTACATTATTATATTAATTTAAAACATAAAAAAAAGTGAAAGTGACGTGACATGTGGCCAAGTATGGTGACCCATACTCGGAATTAGTGCTCTGCATTTATCCCATCCAAAGTGCACACACACAGCAGTGAACACACTCACACCATGAACACACACCCGGAGCAGTGGGCAGCCATTTTTTGCTGCGGCGCCCGGGGAGCAGTTGGGGGTTCAGTGCCTTGCTCAAGGGCACCTCAGTCGTGGTATTGAAGGTGGAAGAGAGTGCTGTACATTCACTCCCCCCACCTACAACCCCTGCCGGTACGAGACTTGAACCTTGGGTTACGAGTCCGACTCTCTAACCATTAGGCCCCGACTTCCCCCCATATATACCAGATATACCATACTTGTCTTAAAGGGATAGTTCACCCAAAAATGAAAATTCTGTCATTAATTACTCACGCTCATGTCATTTCAAACCTGCAAGACCTTTGTTCATCTTCGGAACACAGATAAGCTTTCTGACCATGCATAGACAGCAACGCAACTGAAAAGGTCAAGGCCCATAAAGGTAGTAAGGAGTCAAGGACCTTGCTAATATAGTGCATGTGACATCAGTGGTTCAACCTTAATGTTATGAAGCTACGAGAATACTGAATGAAGTTCTAACAGGTTTGGAACGACATGAGGGTGAGTAATTAATGACAGAATTTTCATTTTTGGGTGAACTATCGCTTTAATTGTTTCGATTTACAACTCTGCATGTTCGCAGTTTAAAAACATGGGTGGATTTTCGCATTGGTCTGAACAAAAGTAGCAAATTCTAAATGTAAACGTTAAATGTTTCCTTTACAGTCAATTTGCAATAATAGCTGAAAATGATAGCAATAATTTTGCTCTATAAGTCAATGAAAATTAGAATTCAAATTCAAACATAAGGTGCAAAACAACTGGTTTGTAATACTGAGCCTGTTATAATTTTGACAAAACCTCCTTAACCAGCCAGATAACTAGGATCCAAAATGAACAATAACCAAATGAGATTAAAAATTAGACTTGTGAGTGAAGTTTGTAGCCAGTTGGCTTAAACTATTATAAAAAAGCGCCATGGGGTTCAACTGCAGAATGATAATTTGACCGTTGATAATGTATGACATGAACAATTCCATTTAAAGACTATGAAAATGAATACACCAATCTTCAAATCTTCTATATCTGAACAACATCAGCTGACAAACACATTATGAAACTTGAGAAGTGGTCTATCCCGTATGCTCTGGACTCTAAACAACAACGATGACCCAGCAGAGTGCAGGCACAAATAGGACAGTCAGAGACCTGACTCGTGGCATTGAGGTCTGCTACTCACTCATGGGGAATGCTTGAAGCATTGATTTGCTTTGGAAGTTTGGAGGGAATGTGGCTGAAGGGGTCTTAGGATGTACAATCAGAAAGGGCATCTGTTAGTGTTATGGGAAAATCAAGAAAGCGTGCTGACAGCACACACACATAGAGGTTCAGCCCACTGACAATCCCTAAAAATTCCCTGGTCGATCCGAGGGAATTCCTTCAACAGTGAACCATTCAGAAAACACAAACCAAAAACAACACGCCCTGGAAACACTGATTCTAAGGTCAAACTCTAAGTACAGCCAAACCCTGGTGCTGACCCAAGCAAAACATTTTGTCAAATTTATGACAGAGACTCAGAAACCATTACAATTTTCTGTACCAAACATACGCCATAGCTTTGATAACAAATATATTACGTAGACCTTAAAATGTTAGCAAAAAGCCACTCGTTCCAGGAAACTGACATCTCCGTCGTGTCAACCTATATATTACGGAGATGTTAAATACGGGTTTGGTGCCTTATTGTCAAAACAGAGGCACTGGCAGAGACGCGTATTTTAGTTTCAAACACAGAGGCCTGTATTTAAAGTGACATTATGTTTTGAAATGAGAGTAAAGACACACTTTGCTGATAAATGAAACTACAAAGCTTGATGCACCAGTGACTTTAAAACCAAAGACACCCTTTCAAGGAATAATTCTTCTAAAAAAGAAAACGGTCATAATTTACGTAATTTTTATAGTCTTACTGTACATCAGAATGTTCATGCTGCTCTATATCCATATCACACACACATACAAAAAAAAAAATGTCTAACCACCAAAACAGACCATTTCACGAGACATCACCAGTGTGTCTCAAAGTTCCTGGTAAAACATTAGACTAACATCTTTACTAACAACTGCATTTAAGGAAACAAAGCTTTCTTTCTGTACTCAAATTTAGACTTACTGCAGCCAAAACAGGACAAACACACACACACACACACACACATATGTCTGGTTAGCTATCCTTGTAGGGACTCTCCATAGGCGTAAAGGTTTTTATACTGCACAAACCATATTTTCTATCGCCCTACACCAACCCAACACCTAAACCTACCCCTCACAGGAAACTTTCTGCATTTTTACTTTCTCAAGAAAAATCATTCTGTATGATTCATAAGTACCCATGAGGACCTCAACTTAGGTCCCCACCATGACACGAGTCCCCATGACGTCTGTGTATTCAGGTTTAAGTCCCCACCAGGATATATAAACCTGTACACACACACGTACACACACACACACACACACACACACACACACACACACAAGACACTGTTCTCAGGATAAACTGTGTAATACTCAGTGTCTGATTACACATACATGTCTTTACAAGACACACCTCTCACTCCTTTGTAATTCGTGTACCGTTTGATCTGTCTTGCATGGTTGCACACAGCATGGGAACTTTTATCAAGTTTGAGTAATTCAACATGAAGCATCAGTTGTGTCACACCAACGGTGCAAAAATACATACAAAGACAATGAAAAACAAAGAAATATTAGCTAATCTATGACAGGTCCACATTACTAAACGTGTTGATGATGATTTTGTGGTTTATCTTGGTTCATCTTTATGTCACTGAGCCCAGAAAACAAGAAAGAAAAAAGCAGGAAAATGTCCCTCCTATTGCTTATCACAGGAAACCACGTTTTTAAAACATCTGTACAGTCAATGTGACGAGACAGTTAGGTACGACTCTTCTGAAACACTTGACTCTGAAGGCATTTTGTAAGTTTAAAGGAGTTTAAAGGATGACCAAAAGACAGTGCCCAAGAAATAAAGATGCACACACTTCAGCAGCCGAACTGCCTTTGAACTGTAGAAACACACCCTTCCTACTGTAAGTCTTAATCAATGCAATCATTCATATGCACTGTGAACCAATAAGTAATGCATGCTTAGAAAACACTTGCTAACTTGTCATTTAGCAAATGCTTATTATCTCAAGCAATTTACAGTAATGGCATGGGCAGTCTTTCTGAAATACCTTTGTGTCTTTAGTGCCTGGGAAAGAGAATTTGAGTAATTCAGTCATTTCAGTTCATGCACAGCCCTTACATGGGAACAGACCTAGTACAACCCTAGTGAAGAGACATCGTGATATGAACAACTAACTGATTTATTTTCAAACTGAAATCACACTGTTTCAGATTTCAATACCTTCTAGAAGGCTTCCTTTTTTGGATTAAGATTTTCTGAGCAGTATGGTTTGAATTTACTCAGAAATTCCCCACTGAGTCACATACTGAATATAAAACTGAAACTTCATTTGGGAAAGTGATGTCACTCACAATGACGTCCTGATTAGACCCACATGTGTGCTTTAGCTCAGGGGGTCACAGAGAATCAAGGCTCAGTGTACCTATAAACCAGCTAGCCTACAGCATGTTCATATAATTAGTAATCAGTACTGTATTTATGGACATTTAAGTGAAGACATTGGCTGCTTAGGTCATTTTTCTTACCCGATGCAGAGAAATTAGCCTGGTTGTTCTGGTAGTGAGGAAGAGGTCTAATCAAATAAAGTATTTTGGTGCTAATTTATATATAAAGTTTTACACATTTGGAAATAAACAGTTTTTGTCAAGAATTGGCTGAATGGTTTACACTCACATAAGCTGAAGACTGTACTCGTAATACTTCCAATAATAATAAAAAAAGTGTGTTAATTATATGCAGTGCGGGTCATCCCGTCAATGTATTTTACCATGTTGAAATGACGTTACACCCATGGTGTTTCATCAAATGTCAAATAGAATCGCATTCATTGGCTGCCACCTATATAGATATGCTAGTATTATGGTGTGAACAGCAAAAATTACACAATGGAACACACTTATTAGCAGCAGAGGCAACAGGAGAATCAGTACCTGTAGCTGAAGCAGAAAAAGTCTGAAGCCAGAAGGCGGCGGAAAGATTTGACACCCAAGGTGATTCCTTTTTATTGGACACACAAGGGAATTAATTATTGTGTAGACCACTCTCTAAAGGTATCAGTGTAGTTTACATAAAACTCAAGAGACGATCATGCTGATCCTTGTCAATAAAAGGCAGTGCAGCGTCTAACAAACTAATGAATGTAGCCTTAAAGGGATAGTTCACCCCAAAATGAAAATTTGATGTTTATCTG
>NW_015537973.1:175670-246195 GCF_001515605.1 Sinocyclocheilus anshuiensis | reverse complement strand
AACTACGCCAGAGCGCGTACACACCTCACGCATCGGATGCCGTGCGCACGCTCAAGGAAGTTGGACATAGTGGTATATTAGAGGTAAAAAAACGTTTCTTGCACAAACCGATCGTTTCGTGTCTTAGGACATCAATGTGTCATCACGAGCTGCAGGGTTTAATTTGGATTTGTCTGTGCATGTTTTTTTTTACTCTCATAGATTTTGTTACCATTGCCATGCATTATATGACTGATAGACTGCAACGGCTGGAGTTAAAAATCATAATTTGTGTTCTACTGAAGAAACAAAGTCACCTACATCTTGGATGCCCTGGGGGTAAGCAGATAAACATCAAATTTTCATTTTTGGGTGAACTATCCCTTTAATGTATCCTGAAGTACATTTTTTTGGGGGGGGAATATGCAGATCAACAGATCACAGACTCTTTGCATGTAAATCTTTATCTTCTTCCTTGAGGCGAAAAAGCCAAGCTAGATAAAGCCAGCTCATTCCTTACTATGACGTTCCTAAAAATCAGCACATAAAAAGCACATTTAATCTGTATGATCTGTAGTGTAGTGTTGACTTATCTGTGAATTTAGCATATTTACACAGTAAAATTGACAGTGTTAATTAAGCAGTGTTACACTCCATTTACTCTTAAGGAGTTAACTTAACAACAAATAGTGAAAAATGCCCCCTAGTGTTGGTGAAAATGATCTGAGTTGAATTCTGCATTGTTAAATTTACTCCGTTAAGCTCCGCCCCTCAAGCCATCCCCGAAGACCAGAGCAAAAGTTCTCTCCGCCATTTTCTTTTGCCTTGCGCCAAAAGGTAAGCTGTTTTAATTTATTAAAAGATAAGTTTAATATTTGATGTTAATAATTGAGGTGGTGTATTTTTCTCTTGGATTTTAAAACACTTTTTCTTCTCCTTTTTCTGTATTTTTGTCTTTCTAAGGAGCATTACTATGATGTTAGTAATAATGCCACCGGATACTTGCTATGGAGAATCAAAACTATACAGAGAGGCATTTCTAACGAGAAATATAATTTGAAGGTACAAAATGAAAAGAGAAATGTCATTGTGCCACTTTTCACAGCAGTGTTGTAGCTACTGAGTTGCATTAACTGTGACTAACTTCGTATAGCATTCTTTAAGCAGTGTTGATGATCTAAAAATGTTTGTTGTTTGTGTCTTGTCAAGGCCAGAAGAGACCAGAGTCACACGGGTTAATTTAATGATGTCTTTAACACCTTTCTGGGCCTTGAAAGTTTTAGTTGTATAGGCTGTCAATGAAAGGATAAAAGTCTGCCAGATTTCATTAAAAATATTTTTATTTGTGTTCCGAAAATGAACAAAAGTCTTAATTAACGATAATTCTATTTTTTGGTGAACAAACTTCTTAAGGCACACTTTTTGGCACCACTTATAACACTATTCTACACAAGATGTACACTTTCATTCAGACCACTGTGTACAACAAAGATGTTGGCAAAGTGAAGGTCCTTGTATCACTGAGGTTAAGAGCAAGGCTGCTTAGCTAGTAGGTTCAACAGGTTCTGTACTGAATATAATGATGTATTGTCATTTCATGCAGACGTGATGTATTTTTGTGCATGTATGTGTATGTTTCTTGAGCCTGACAACATTTTTTAATAAATGTTTTAAATGTGACGTCGTTGATCTTGTTTTCTATTCTGTTTTTAAAACACCAAATGGGTTTTAAAATTAGATAATTTTTCACTATTATAAATGTAAATGAACTCTATATAAGTGAAATATTAACACTAATCAGAGTAAATTTTCCTGCAGAGTTAAATTGTGGTAACACAGAACAGAGTTAATTTCCCCTAGTGTTAAACTCTGGTAACACTATTCAGTGTTGAGCAGTGTTAATTTTTTACTCAAAATAGAGTTAATTTAACTCTGAAAATGTAACACTATGACAAGAGTCAATTTATCACCAATTCTGAGTGGGACCAAATACACTCGGGCCGAGTGTTAAATTCAACTCTTATAGAGTTAATTTAACACTGCAAAATTTACTGTGTATGAACATATAAATACTCCACAGTTAATATCCTAATAAATAAATAAATCACAGTAGTTTTGCTTTGACTGCTTAAAACATTCAGATGAATGTACATCATTAGCACCTGCACAAAATAGATAAGAGTCGCCAGTTGGCCATGAGAATGAAACTCCAATAAGATTAATATTAATAATGGGACTGAATAAATACCCATGCAATCTCAGTGTTCCGCACAGACATTCCTCAGTGCTCTCAACCAAGTCCTTTTAAGGCATGCTGGGAGAAATCCTGGAAATGGTCAAGAGACCCATCTCTGCAGTTTTAAAGACACAGTCATCTATTACTCTAATAATTAAGTTTCGGTTTTCTCTCTCTTCTTTCTGCAAAAAAGGACACAAAGCAACTGAGACCTTTATTAGACTAAATTGTGAGTGCAAGTTAAAAGAGCACCAAAGTCTCAAGGAAGAAGGCCTTACGTAACAAAAATATGCAATGGGATGTGGGGTATGATGGTAAAAATGAACAGATAGAGATGGCTTTATGGTAATAGTGATGGGTTTATGGGA
The DNA here is from genome assembly GCF_001515605.1 of Sinocyclocheilus anshuiensis. NCBI lineage: Eukaryota > Metazoa > Chordata > Actinopteri > Cypriniformes > Cyprinidae > Sinocyclocheilus > Sinocyclocheilus anshuiensis. The sequence continues at coordinate 243,612 of NW_015537973.1, read as the reverse complement.
AGGTTCAGGTCAAGTCCATTCTGAACTAATAAAGGCAAGGCACACGACTTGTTCTTCAGGTTCACACAGTCTCAAAATGTCACTCAAATTGTGTACTTTCTTTTAAACAATCCTTGGTTTCTGAACAATGGTTCTGAATATTTCAACTAGAGATGCACCGATCGATCGGCCAGGGATCGGAATCGGCCGATTTTCCTCATGATCGGCCGGACAGTCTCACTTCTTTCCGATTCCGAGCCGATCCGTTTTGTTACCAGCGGCACAGACAATAACATCAGCCGGGCATTCTCGCTCTCTTCTCTCCGACGACCACTTCTCTAACACACACGTCTCATTCGCTCCAGTAAAATAGTGCTTGTATTGCGCATTATTTTAGTCATTCCCGCAGGTTTCGTGCTTACACCAAAAGCGCGCGCACCACCACTGATCTATATTAGTGAAGCGCACAATCCGCGCTCAGTCTCAAACAGCTTGTGAGCCAAAAAACTTACTTAACCTGAAAAACGTAGTTTCATAGCTCTCTTTATTGTATTGCATTTATTTGTGTTGTTGTTTGCAATTTTTGTATTTGTTCTTATTTTATTACTGACTTTTAACTTGTTTTTTTTTATGAAAAGAAAACTTTGCGTTGAAGAAAAGTCGATTTTTGTTTGTATATGCTGTCAATTATAGTTCTTAGAATGAAAATCAGAATTAGGGCTGGGCTGTGGCTCTTAATTTCCTTTTATTAATTAACCATTTGTAATCTTATGTTCACTGCTCATTTTTTATAAATATAGGATTTGTATTAAATCTACATTCATTCATATAGTCAAATCGAAATGAGAATCGAAAATCGAAATCGAATCGAATTGGAACATCCGAATCGATACCCAGCCCTAATCAGAATCGGCAAAAATCGGTATCGGCAGATCACACTAACAAAATATCGGAATCTGCCAAGAAAATTGCAATCGGTGCATCTCTAATTTCAACAATATGAGCTTGTGTAGACAGAATATACACAGAGTAGCTAATTCCCAAGCATTAAGAATTGACAAAGTAGAATTAATATAATGATGCATTAACTGGCAGAAGAAAATCCATTGATACAGTAAAGAGAGATATAGAGAGAGAGAGAGCGAGAGAGAGAGAGTTAGGAAACGTGTTCCTAACGTGATCTTTAAATACATAGAATGCCTAATATTTGAGGCCCAAGTTAAAGTACAATTATATTAACTCTTATTATGCATAATGGGGGAAGTCGTGGCCTAATGGTTAGAGAGTCGGAATCGTAACCCAAAGGTTGCGGGTTCGAGTCTCATACCAGCAGGGATTGTAGGTGGAGGGAGTGAATGTACAGCGCTCTCTTCCACCTTCAATACCACGACTGAGGTGCCCTTGAGCAAGGCACCGAACCCTCAACTGTTCCCAGGGCGCCGCAGCATAAATGGCTGCCCACTGCTCCGGGTGTGTGTTCACAGTGTGTGTGTGTTCACTGCTGTGTGTGTGCACTTTGGATGGGTTAAACGCAGAGCACTAATTCCTAATATGGGTAACCACATGTCACGTCACTTTCTTTCTTCTTCTTCTTTTTCTAACTAAAGAATGGGACAGAGTTGGGTAGTTTAACTCAATCTGAAGACTTTGTTCACACAGCTTACTAATTCATACATTTTCAATGGTTATTTATCTGTGTGCACCAGTTACAACTGTAGTGCTATTTCCTGATTTTTATAATTTATCTTGATTCTTAAGTTCCATAGAGTGAAAGATGATGGTACGGATGTATGCTCATTTTGTTAAAAAAAATCGAATCGTGAATTCAAAATCGCGAACCGAATCAAATCGTGAGTTGAGTGAATCGTTACATCCCTATCAATCCCATTACAAAGCAACGTTTTTAAAAGGCTGTTTCAAAAGGTCCCCAAGATATCTAATTATAGCCAAATTTTACAGCAGCAATTTATGCATCCTTGATCCATAAAACGCATTAATGCATTGTAATGCAATCTTAATAATAATTTTTTAAAAAAGCTCAGAAAAAAAGAAGAAGAAAAAAACAATTATAGATGGCAGACATGGCAAAAGATATTTCATTTTTAAATTTATTTTGATGTCAAAAGGACAGCATCCTATGTCTTGCAACCTTAGATGTGAAGTATGCAGTCAAACAGCCCACTATAGGTTCGAAATGGTCCAATTCGGTTTTTTTTTTTCTTTTAATTTACTACACACAACAAAATGTCCTATGTTTAAAATGCATGTCTTCTTCATATTACAGCTGTGACACTGAGGGCGAAGTTAACCATCAAACTAAATTACGAGCAGGACTGTGTTTACACGGACATCTCTTTGTCCAATCTTTCCTGTTCCTCTCACTGATCTTTTCCAGACCTCTCTTCTTTCCCTCTCTCCCTTTCTTTCTTTTCCTCTCCTAAGGCCTCTTTTGGCTTAAACCTCTCCAAGTATATTAAGCGCAATATTTTTTGTCAGAACATGACATCACCCTCAACCCTCTGGGCTCAGTTTCAGCATTAATTCCACGAATGCGTTAGAGATATGATCATTCCTGTGGAATACCACTGCAGCTGTTCCAGGGCTGAAACACATCTACATGCTGAACTTAGATAGAAGTCTTTGGTCTTCAATACTCACTTGAGAGTGATAAGGCCATGACAAATATAGTCTTTGCTAAGCTAGTAGAAGAACATGTTAATTCATTAGAACAATCTGATAGTTTGGGCGAGTGTTCTAAGTGAATTGAGAAGGCATAACTCAACAAAAGGAAATTTTGTTGGCCTCACAAACCAACCTTCAACATTAGTTGAAGAAAACACCAATTTTAAAATGTTAGTTGTCACTCATGTTGTTCTAAACCTATTAAACTTTTTGTTGATTTTTGAAACACAAAAGAAGATATTGAATGGAACCTGAGACATGATCACTTTTTAGGATGAACTGATTTATTTTAGGTTTTTATTCGCATATAAACAACTTAAGACAGAAATCTCTCAGGTTTCATTAAAATATCTTCATTTGTGTTTTGAAGATAAAGGAAAGTCTTATGGGTTTGAAGCAACATGAGGGTAACAGAAGTTTTATTTTTGAATGGAAATACAGTCTGTTCAATAGGTTACTGTTGTGTACCTATGTGTTGGTCATTCAGTCAACAAAACATTTAAGCAATGCCTTCCAAATAAAGTTTCCAACAAACAAAATATTCTGGAAAACATGGAAAAAGAAAATTAGATGTGACTTACAACCTTGAGACAGAACAGTGCATTGAATGGACTGTACATCACTCACATCACATCAATTTTTTAAATGCATAAAATGAAATATAGTGTCTACCTGACTAAGGCCTGTGGTGAGGATCTTGCATAAACACCAACAATAAAACTTAGTGTTCTCTGCAAGGCAAAGAAGAAGCATCTGCACAACACATGAAGCTCATTTCTGACTTTCATTTCTTCTCCTGAAAGAGTAAACCTTCCCTTTCCATGATCTCATATCCACTTTAATTCCATTTTAATTAAATATTATGACGATGTTTGGCAGACAATGCACTGAGATTACTGGGAGACTGTTGCCAATCTCAATCCTTGGCAAGAGTTGACAACATCTCACAGACTTATCAAACGTAAAACGTGACATGCAGAGAGCAAAGACTAAACTGTCTATTTGCTTTGCTTTGAAGACATCAGTGTGCAGATTTTTGCCTCCAGTGTCCTGAAATGTGGAAATAATTTTAACGTTTCAGCAGAGCAAAACAAATCCCGCATAAGCTGATTTCACATAAAAAGTCAGAGGTATGGAAGCATTTTAGATTTCGCAAGCACGATGACAAAGATACTGTGGACAAGAACAAAGCTATATGCCAAACAGTTGATGGGCCCTATTGACTTGACTTCCATAGTATGGAGAAAAATATATGGAAGTCAATGGGGACCAAAACAGTTTGGTTATCCATATTCTTCAAAATATCTTCTTTTGTGTTCAACAGAAGAAAAGAAATTCATACATGCATAAATGATGACAGAATTTTTATTTTTGGGTGAACTATCACCCAAAGGCCAGTATTAGTTTTCCTACACCGTTCATAGGCTTGCAGCCTCCATGTTACAGCTAATGCTGTGAGATTTTATGTTTGTTTTATCTTAAACATAAAATAACCTGATCCTGTTTGATCAAGGCATGAGACTGTTCTGACTTGTCCAATTTTCAGCATCAGTTTTTCATCTTGCATCAAAATTCTGTCTATTCATTGTATGCATTTGAAATATAGAGTTGGGTTTTGTTTTATTGTACCCAAGTGTACCTAAAATAAAAAGTGTTTAATATACAGGTTTGTGGCTCTTAATTTCCTTTTATTAATTAACCATTTGTAATCTTATGTTCACTGCTCATTTTTTATAAATATAGGATTTGTATTAAATCTACATTCATTCATATAGTCAAATCGAATTGAGAATCGAAATCAAAAATCGAATCGAAATCGAATCGAAAATCGAAATCGAATCGAATTGAGAGCTTGAAAATCGAAATCGAATCGAATTGGAACATCTGAATCGATACCCAGCCCTAATCAGAATCGGCAAAAATCGGTATCGGCAGATCACACTAACAAAATATCGGAATCTGCCAAGAAAATTGCAATCGGTGCATCTCTAATTTCAACAATATGAGCTTGTGTAGACAGAATATACACAGAGTAGCTAATTCCCAAGCATTAAGAATTGACAAAGTAGAATTAATATAATGATGCATTAACTGGCAGAAGAAAATCCATTGATACAGTAAAGAGAGATATAGAGAGAGAGAGAGCGAGAGAGAGAGAGTTAGGAAACGTGTTCCTAACGTGATCTTTAAATACATAGAATGCCTAATATTTGAGGCCCAAGTTAAAGTACAATTATATTAACTCTTATTATGCATAATGGGGGAAGTCGTGGCCTAATGGTTAGAGAGTCGGAATCGTAACCCAAAGGTTGCGGGTTCGAGTCTCATACCAGCAGGGATTGTAGGTGGAGGGAGTGAATGTACAGCGCTCTCTTCCACCTTCAATACCACGACTGAGGTGCCCTTGAGCAAGGCACCGAACCCTCAACTGCTCCCAGGGCGCCGCAGCATAAATGGCTGCCCACTGCTCCGGGTGTGTGTTCACAGTGTGTGTGTGTTCACTGCTGTGTGTGTGCACTTTGGATGGGTTAAACGCAGAGCACTAATTCCTAATATGGGTAACCACATGTCACGTCACTTTCTTTCTTCTTCTTCTTTTTCTAACTAAAGAATGGGACAGAGTTGGGTAGTTTAACTCAATCTGAAGACTTTGTTCACACAGCTTACTAATTCATACATTTTCAATGGTTATTTATCTGTGTGCACCAGTTACAACTGTAGTGCTATTTCCTGATTTTTATTTTGATTCTTAAGTTCCATAGAGTGAAAGATGATGGTACGGATGTATGCTCATTTTGTTAAAAAAAATCGAATCGTGAATTCAAAATCGCGAACCGAATCAAATCGTGAGTTGAGTGAATCGTTACATCCCTATCAATCCCATTACAAAGCAACGTTTTTAAAAGGCTGTTTCAAAAGGTCCCCAAGATATCTAATTATAGCCAAATTTTACAGCAGCAATTTATGCATCCTTGATCCATAAAACGCATTAATGCATTGTAATGCAATCTTAATAATAATTTTTTAAAAAAGCTCAGAAAAAAAGAAGAAGAAAAAAACAATTATAGATGGCAGACATGGCAAAAGATATTTCATTTTTAAATTTATTTTGATGTCAAAAGGACAGCATCCTATGTCTTGCAACCTTAGATGTGAAGTATGCAGTCAAACAGCCCACTATAGGTTCGAAATGGTCCAATTCGGTTTTTTTTTTCTTTTAATTTACTACACACAACAAAATGTCCTATGTTTAAAATGCATGTCTTCTTCATATTACAGCTGTGACACTGAGGGCGAAGTTAACCATCAAACTAAATTACGAGCAGGACTGTGTTTACACGGACATCTCTTTGTCCAATCTTTCCTGTTCCTCTCACTGATCTTTTCCAGACCTCTCTTCTTTCCCTCTCTCCCTTTCTTTCTTTTCCTCTCCTAAGGCCTCTTTTGGCTTAAACCTCTCCAAGTATATTAAGCGCAATATTTTTTGTCAGAACATGACATCACCCTCAACCCTCTGGGCTCAGTTTCAGCATTAATTCCACGAATGCGTTAGAGATATGATCATTCCTGTGGAATACCACTGCAGCTGTTCCAGGGCTGAAACACATCTACATGCTGAACTTAGATAGAAGTCTTTGGTCTTCAATACTCACTTGAGAGTGATAAGGCCATGACAAATATAGTCTTTGCTAAGCTAGTAGAAGAACATGTTAATTCATTAGAACAATCTGATAGTTTGGGCGAGTGTTCTAAGTGAATTGAGAAGGCATAACTCAACAAAAGGAAATTTTGTTGGCCTCACAAACCAACCTTCAACATTAGTTGAAGAAAACACCAATTTTAAAATGTTAGTTGTCACTCATGTTGTTCTAAACCTATTAAACTTTTTGTTGATTTTTGAAACACAAAAGAAGATATTGAATGGAACCTGAGACATGATCACTTTTTAGGATGAACTGATTTATTTTAGGTTTTTATTCGCATATAAACAACTTAAGACAGAAATCTCTCAGGTTTCATTAAAATATCTTCATTTGTGTTTTGAAGATAAAGGAAAGTCTTATGGGTTTGAAGCAACATGAGGGTAACAGAAGTTTTATTTTTGAATGGAAATACAGTCTGTTCAATAGGTTACTGTTGTGTACCTATGTGTTGGTCATTCAGTCAACAAAACATTTAAGCAATGCCTTCCAAATAAAGTTTCCAACAAACAAAATATTCTGGAAAACATGGAAAAAGAAAATTAGATGTGACTTACAACCTTGAGACAGAACAGTGCATTGAATGGACTGTACATCACTCACATCACATCAATTTTTTAAATGCATAAAATGAAATATAGTGTCTACCTGACTAAGGCCTGTGGTGAGGATCTTGCATAAACACCAACAATAAAACTTAGTGTTCTCTGCAAGGCAAAGAAGAAGCATCTGCACAACACATGAAGCTCATTTCTGACTTTCATTTCTTCTCCTGAAAGAGTAAACCTTCCCTTTCCATGATCTCATATCCACTTTAATTCCATTTTAATTAAATATTATGACGATGTTTGGCAGACAATGCACTGAGATTACTGGGAGACTGTTGCCAATCTCAATCCTTGGCAAGAGTTGACAACATCTCACAGACTTATCAAACGTAAAACGTGACATGCAGAGAGCAAAGACTAAACTGTCTATTTGCTTTGCTTTGAAGACATCAGTGTGCAGATTTTTGCCTCCAGTGTCCTGAAATGTGGAAATAATTTTAACGTTTCAGCAGAGCAAAACAAATCCCGCATAAGCTGATGTATGTATTTTCCCCCCGTTATTGTAAAGGTGACATTGGCTGTGGAATACAAAACCCGCTATTTGTTTCCTATGGACATAGATGAACAAGGATCACATCTCCTCTGGGGAGAGGGGAGGATACGAGGACAAGTCAAAAGGTTGTGTGACAAAGACCGGCTGCTCTGCAGAGGAAACGGACAAAAACAGGAGCGCATCCTCTGAGTCCTTCTCGTCCACTGAGGGATTCCTGTTCCACAGCAGCTGACAGCCTGGTTGTCACACGTCCCCCTGAATCAAGGATTCCATGGCCAAATACATCCTCCCAGACTTCCAAAAGGTGGAAAAATTAGGCATCAAGGCTTCAGTTACACTAAGCTGCAGACTACCAGATTAATCTGTGGATTCTTGTTACATAACAAAAATCTTGAGAATGTGCCAAAACAAAAGTTTGAAAGTCTTCTGAAGAGACACAATCACTTTATATGAACAGATTTAATCACATAAACATTGATCAACACATAGATAGAGCACATCAAATATGATAAAGCTCAATTGTGCTTGCACGATGCACAAGAACCTATGAGGTTTGTTTTCCCATGTCACACAATGAATTTCAGCAAGAACCTGTGAGGTTTGTTCTTGTGCATCAAGCAAGTATGGTTGAGATACCACTGACCATATTTAATGTGCTCTATGTTAAAAATAAATACATCTGTTCATTATATAAAGTGATTGTGTCTCTTCAGATGTCTTGGATTAAACTGCTTCATTCATACTTAGAGTACTATTTTTTACAATGTCTTTATTAGTTATTTTAATATATATTGCATTATTTGTGTTTTAAAGATAAGGGTAAGTGATTACAGAATATTAACTATTCCTTTATAAACAAGCTCTGCTTCTTTAGCTGCCAATCAGTCTTGCACAAAAGAAGAGGCAAAGATTAAAAGCTTAGTGGTCATTATTATCAATGCCATTTATCAAACAAGTATGAATTTCAGCAAACAAAAGACAAAAAGTGATTTGGATGATTTCAAAACCACAAGAAAAACAAGCACAGGCGGAAGAACTGGACTCTTTTGTGGTTATTTCCCTCGGGGACACGGTCAATTCTGCTCAAGATGACACTTGAAAGTCACTTGAAAGAATGATAGGCTCCTGCCTATTGTGAAACTCTTTATTGATTGAGGAGAGACCCCCCCACATGATTGTAAAGCGATATAGCAATATCGTAAAGCGATATAGCAATATCGTAACGCGATATAGCAATAATAAACACAATAAAGTGCTATATAAATGCATCATTCATTCATTCATTCATTTATGAAACGGCATGTAGGGCATTCTTTTAAGGTTAATGTTTTAATGCCCATCAGTGTCCCAATTTTTGCATTTTTGCTGTAAACTGTTCCTAGGTCACTGCACAGTAGGGATGTAACGATTCACTCAACTCACGATTCGATTCGATTCACGATTATTATTTTTTTACAAAATGAGATTTAAGACAAATTATAAATTAAATGTGAGAATGGTTTGACTTCAGTTTTGTGAAACTATGCAAAAAAAATATCTGCATGAAACAAACAGCAGACGAGCTGAACGAGACGCAGATTCACTCTCTGCCAGCAGGTGGCGCTTAAAGCGTTTCCTTGGTTTCCGCTGTAAACAAAGCAGCGCTACACTTATGAACTTTAATATGCATTTTACAGAGGCAAGAGGAAAAGAAAAAATACCATCGAAAGACAGTAAGTCCCCCTCAGACATACATTCAGATAAACTCCTACCCCTAATTGAATCGCGATTTGTTTAGCATCTCAACCGATTTGAATCGTCACATATTTAAATCGATTTTCAACCGGCTCGCGGTTAATCGTTACATCCCTACTGCACAGAATCAAGCAGTAACCACTGGGGCAAAGCCAATCACTACAACATTAAGGAATGCTCCGGACACTGCCTGCTTTAGAAAGTCAAATGTCAGTGAAAAGTCAATTGAAGCATGTATGCATGCCAAGCAAAACTCTGCTAACATGGTGACCAACTGTTTGTGTTATATTCTGTTTTGCCAAAATTCATGTCATGTTATTTTGTTGCCAACAAACATAAGAAAACAATCAAATGTCATTTGTTACTAAGGCCAATAAGGTGACCAACACTAATACTGAAATGCTTAATTCCATAGTATGTAATCATTCTGAATTGTGACTAGGGCTGCAACTAACGATTATTTTGATAATCGATTAGTTGGCCGATTATTATTATTTATTTATTTTTCGATTAATCGGGTCAAAACATCTTTATTTTAATTGTATTGACAAAAACACTCTATTCCACATTCTGCCCAATGTCCTTCAAACAAATGTGCCAACTGAATGCTATGAAAACATACAGTGCTTAACAATTTATTAGACCACCTGTCATAATAGAGAAAACACAAATATTTTTAGGAATCTGTCAAAAAAAACATTAAATCTAAAAATGTTATTGTCATTTATTGGGCAAAGAACAAACCGAAACAAATAAATAGTATTTATTTACATAATAACAAAAATGGCCTCCTTTGCCTTTGATAACAGCTTGCATGCTTGCTGGCATTGTTTATGTACTTTTTGACTAATTGGGTATCTGAATAAAAAAACACTATAAAGCACTTGACTATTTTTGTCTGCCTTTCTTTCATAGATAACAGCAATAATTACATTATAGCATTAGAAATAGCCTACTACTGTTACTAAAGAGCTTACGCACATTGGAGGACTAACCAATACAGAAAGCTAAAAAATGAATTTGGTAATTACCAATACTGTTAGTTAAGAGCAGCAGTGGCACAAACCTTACAAAATTGGTTAAAGACCTTACATAAATTTGTTTTAATAAATTTGTTAATCACTGTAGGCTATATAGTAAATATAGTTTAAATCTCTAGATCGAAAATTAAAATAATAAAGATAATAAAGACGAATAAAATCATAGTAATGTTCTGCATGAACACGCGTTGCCTGCACTTTGATCACAGTCCGTCTCCTCTGTCATTTATGTATCCTGTAAAAGCGTCTGACATTTATATTCAGACAATTACACGCTGCTGTCCCTTCACATTTCTTACTCTCATAAATTACTCGCACTGTATGTTGACTTTTAAACCTAAAATGAATGTTCAACAACAGATATTTCAGCGCAATGAATGTTTTTGTGCTGAATATTGTCTCCCTCTCTACTGTGTTCTGTCTGTTTAACGCGCGTGCCCGCCGCACCGGCGCTCTTTCAGTAAAGATTTCAACTTAACGCAGACTGTCAGGGCGGGCCTTTATGCAACAAATGGAAAGGCTCGCGTGAATTTCTGACATTTACAGATAAGGATATGACCGTTAACTGAAAGTTTTTTTGCGCTGAGGACGCACACACGTATCTGTCAAAGCGCCTGACAGTGCAAGCCATTACGCTAATGCATCAGCTTGAAGCTTAAAATAAAGATTTCTCATGTTTTGGGCAGCTTGGATCACATACTTTTTCTGCAGGAGCTCATTCTGTTTCCTCCACTATTTTTAGATGCATTTTGTCCATAGAAATGTGTTATTCAGTGCTGTAATTTGATGCGACTGGCTGAAGTTGGACATGCACTGTGGGCAGACCCGACTAATCGATAATGAGAATCGTTGTCGATGATTTTCATTATCGATAATAATCGATTTTATCGATTAGTTGTTGCAGCCCTAATTGTGACCATAGTAGTTGTCTGTCTGAAGGTTGCATGCTCCACTAGTAACACAGTTGTGTTGAGATCATTCAGGTCATCTAAGTGGAAGCGTGTGTCTAATTTGCAGTGCTCACTGTATTCACTAGAGTGGCCAACCAAAGGTGTGAACTAAATGTGCTTTCACACAAGAGGTGTTTGTGGTCCATATGCAGCCTACCCTAAATAATAACCATCTATCAACAACATATCTCATTCATCTTTGGCATACTCCCAGTTAGATTTATGATGAAATAATGGATATATTTTTGTTTTAATTTAAGTATTCCTTTGACATCCTTTCATCCTGATTTAATTACTTTGTTACACAAGTAGTCTTGGTGGTATTACTATTCACATAATGGATGATGTAAAACCAATGGGTTTCAAAAAAAAAAGAAAAATAAATAAATAAATAAAATTTAAATAATTTCTGAAGGATCATGTGACATAAGACTGGAGTAATGGCTGATGAAAATTCAGCTTTGCATCACAGGAACAAATTATATTTTAAAGTATATTAAAATAGAAACCATTATTTTATATTGTAATAACATTTAGCAATATTACTGTTTTTTTCTGTATTTTTGATCAAATAAATGCAGCCTTGATGTGTCATGGCTCACCTACTGTGGTGGAGACGAGGAGACGAAGGAGTGCGGAAACCAAGGGAATTAACATCCACAGTCTTTATTCATCCAAATAACAAGGAATAAAGGCAGGAACACACACGTAGACCGAGGGGTTGACGAACAATACCGGATGCTCGAAATGGAAAGACACAGGGCTTAAGTAATGGGACTAATCGAGATAACAAGGGGAACACAGGTGGAATCAACTGGACATAATGAGGACAGGAACGGGAAGACCAAAAATGGGCATAGAGGAACACAGGGGAAAACCAGGACATGGAGAGCGTGGGGAACAAGACACAAGACACAGAAACACAGGCCTGACATGATGAGTATAAGAGACTTCTTTAAAAAAACATTACAAGTCTTACTGATCCCAAACTTTTGAATGGCAGTGTATGTCACTAAAGTGTGGACTCCGAAGAGGATATTGAGTTATTTGGGATATGGTCTTTGGGACATGGAGCACAACATCCAACGGGGGAGCGGTACCCATTCCGGGACCCATGGCGGATCAGGCAGTTCGTGGCGCCATGGCGGAGAAGGGAAGTCAGGAGGCCATGGCGGAGCAGGGAACTCAGGGGGCCATGGCGGAGCAGGGAACTCGGGGGGCCATGGCGGAGCAGGGAACTCGGGGGGCCATGGCGGAGCAGGGAACTCGGGGGGCCATGGCGGAGCAGGGAACTCGGGGGGCCATGGCGGAGCAGGGAACTCGGGGGGCCATGGCGGAGCAGGGAACTCGGGGGGCCATGGCGGAGCAGGGAACTCGGGGGGCCATGGCGGAGCAGGGAACTCGGGGGGCCATGGCGGAGCAGGGAACTCGGGGGGCCATGGCGGAGCAGGGAACTCGGGGGGCCATGGCGGAGCAGGGAACTCGGGGGGCCATGGCGGAGCAGGGAACTCGGGGGGCCATGGCGGAGCAGGGAACTCGGGGGGCCATGGCGGAGCAGGGAACTCGGGGGGCCATGGCGGAGCAGGGAACTCAGGGGGCCATGGCGGAGCAGGGAAGTCGGGGGGCCATGGCGGAGCAGGGAACTCGGGGGACCATGGCGGAGCAGGGAACTCGGGGGGCCATGGCGGAGCAGGGAACTCGGGGGGCCATGGCGAAGCATGCCGTCCAGGGAGCCATGGTGAAGCATGCCGTCCAGGGAGCCCTGGCTGCTTAGGGAGTTCAGGGGCGAACACAGGTGGAATCAACTGAACATAATGAGGACAGGAACGGGAAGACCAAAAATGGGCATAGAGGAACACGGGGGAAAACCAGGACATGGAGAGCGTGGGGAACAAAACACAAGACACAGAAACACAGGCCTGACATGATGAGTATAAGAGACTTCTTTAAAAAAACATTACAAGTCTTACTGATCCCAAACTTTTGAATGGCAGTGTATGTCACTAAAGTGTGGACTCTGAAGAGGATATTGAGTTATTTGGGATATGGTCTAAAGCTTTAATTGTTTCCACTTACTAGTGATCCCAACAGTGCAGCTCAGATTTTAAAAATGAAACCATGAACAGAGATTTTCAATGCTCAAACTGGCTTCTATACTTACAGATTACTGGCTGCTACAGTACTGACATATATGGATCAGACATATATACCTCCATTCGAACTCCAAATATATAATTTCCATTGTAGAAAGAATGCAACAGGTATGTTTAGCTGTTATATCTTCGAAAGGTGGCTACTCTGACAAGTCAAAAATTGTAATTATTATTTTATTTATATTACTTTATTATATAATTAAACAACAATTCCATAATTAAATTTTTTAATTGTTTATTTTTTATGCTTTCATTTCAAAGTACATTAAGATTAGAACCTGACCGATATGGGTTTTTTGGGGCCGATACCAATACCGATATTAGGGAGTAAAAAAGGCCGATATCGATATATCGCACTTTAATGCCCTTTGTATGTAACGTGTACGTTCCCTTGGAACTGGAATCATGGCGGAATTTCATGTGAAGTCCACTTCACAGGGCACTTACGGTCGAATAAGACAACTTGAATGCTGCTGCCTGAACAAGGGACCTCCTTACAGAAGTGAAAGTGTTGACTGGTGTCACTATCTCACGAACGCGCCGGCGGATCTCCCTTCAGCTCGAGGAGCCCTCTCGAACAGCACCCTCCGTGCGTCGGTAGCCCCCCCGGGATCGCTTGATCGGTCGGCGCCGGACCATGAATTTAACCACCCGTAACTCCCGAACCCCGGGGGCTAATGACGCTGGGTTGGTCTCATTCGAAAGCAGAAAAATTTCATATCGGCGGCATATTCGCCGATACCGATATATCGGCGACAGGCTCATATTGGCCGATAATATCGGCAAAACGATATATCGGTCAGGCTCTAATTAAGATATTACAAAGAATACATTTCTTTATAAATTGGATTGAAAAAAATAAGTAGACAATTTTGACAAATCACATATCAAAATAATAATGATGATAATAATAATAATAAAATTATTATTATTATTATTATTAATTATTTTTATTATTATTAATGCAGCTAGTGTTGTCAAAAGACCCGGTATTTCGGTACCAAGTCGGTACTAAAAAAATTTAAACGTTACGGTACCAGGTTTTCTTAAGTACCGGTGGTACCGAGTACCCGGTCAACCCGGTTCTTGATGCGCTAAACGAAGCTATCCTCTTCCAGTGTTGCCAAGTCCGCGGTTTTCTCACTGGTATTGGTACCGAATACTGAAATTTTGGTACCGTGACAACACTAAATGCAGCATTACCTTCAAAAATTACAATGGATACATATTGCAAAATGGCAAGAGGAAGTCATTTATCTGTCTGTAGTATAAAGTGTGCATTCCAAACTGATTGAACAGACTGACTGAATTCAAAACTAGGCACAACAAGTTTTTGCTTGTTTTTCTTATTCCTGAGTTCAATTTTTCCTTTCTCTTTGGAGTGTTACAAGCTCTTGGTGCATAAAGAAGATCTGGAAAGCTGCAAAGACTAAATTCTCAAATCCAAAGAGATATTTCACTCATCATGACAGTAAAATAGGGCATTCTAAGTCAATATACTGCAGTATTTCCTCTCTCAATCAGTAGAAACATGGTTAACACCCAGTCATGCATGGAAAAAAAAATACTGACATGTACCATGAAACCGGTATAATTTTGAAAAATACCATGATATAAATTTTTAGTCATACCGCCCAGCACTAATTCGCGAACGAATCGTTCTATTTAACCGGATCTTCTTAGTGAACCGGTCGAACCAGTTCATCAAATCGAACTGAATCGTTTGAAACGGTTCGCGTCTCCAGTACGCACTAATTAACAAAATACTTAAGTTATTTGGTTTATAAACGTGCCTGGCACTCTCTCTGACGCGAAATAAACCAATATCCCGAGTTATTCAGTTACTCCTAACAGTACATTGACTGAACTGCTAAAAGAGAACCGATATGGAAAATAATGTGTTTTTTAACCTTAAACCGCATAAACACATTGTATTACACCAAATACACAACATAAAGTTATTTTTAGCAACGTCATATGACCCCTTTAACTAAATCAACCTAAGGGCCCACCTAGGGCTGCACGATTAATCAAATGCGATTGTTCACTGACAAGTTAAGGCACGCAACTGCTTAAATAAATAGTATTTAAGCAGTGATAAAGGCATTGCATTATAAATATACTTTATTTTAATGAAAATTATAATAATAAGAACTCAGATAAACCGTATATTGCCGTAGTCGTGTGTTTATTAGTCACGTTGAATCAATGAAAGCAGTTGAATCTTCTGTTTATTCAGCTGCAGCGTTAGGCATTTTCTGGGTTTCTTCTGCAAGGCGTATTTGGAGTTTCAGCGCGAGAGCGCCCTCTGGCCTTTGGATGGAGATTTACTGCTGATCACAGAACCGTGCTTCACTGAAAGATACGCATGACAATTGCAGCTTCTGTCGAATCGCGATCTCGATTCCATTTCGATTTATCGTGCAGCCCTAGGCCCACCAATGGTCAGTTCATTAGTTATGTATGTTATTATTGGTTATTGCTTCATGTTTCCTATGTTTTAAGTCAAGTAAAACTACGCTAACCAATCCATGATTATTATGTGGGCAGCAGTTGTGTGGGCTGTACCATGAGCCTGTTGTCCTGCGCATCTTAATTTAGCCATATTTAGCATTATCTAGAAGCTGTGACACTATTAGTGCATCACACACACAAGACTGAAAAAATAAAGAGGAACCAACCACAAAATCTAAAAGAAACATTTAGCCAACATTTCTTCAGTATAAAACTCTCCAGCACCTAAAAACTTTTGATAATCCATTTTTATTTGCACAAAAAAATGTCCTGCTATCAGAACGAACACTCATATTAAAGTTAACCCTACCCAGACCCTGCAGATCCCAATAATTCAAACATATCCAAAAAAGGTCTGAACATCCAAGGCGTAATACGCAAGCTTTATTTTTAGCCAATTTGTTCTGCCCTGTCCTAAACGCTAGGGAAAAGGCAGAATATAATAAATGCATAATGGGAAGGGACATGAAATGTTTACAATAAAACTTTACACATGGAGGTGAAAGGGTGGGTCACATGACAGAGGTGATAAGCCACAAATGCAGATGCATAACTGCAAGTGTCTGAACTGAGAAAATTGTGGCCTTTCGAAATAACTTACATAAGTGCTGCAAAAATCCCTAATGTGCACACACCAAAAAGCAGACTTGTAGGACACCTGGTGATTTGCACACAGATCATGTACAGTAAATCATAACCCCAAAACTGGATGAGGTCAGCAAAAGTTATGCCACGCAAGCTCATTTTCTCTGCGCTCCACTACGTTAAATGAACCATGTTACTCTCGAGACCAGCAAAACTACTCCAGCAAGGTCTCGGGTAAAAGTGTAAATAGGAATGACATAGTGACCTTGACAAAATTACAAGACCTGTTTGACTGATTTGAGTTGCTGATATTATCTGACATTTGCATAGTTTGGATCACATGTTGACTGAAAGGCAAGCTTTATTTTCATTTGAAGCACAATTATTTACACATCAAATTTAAAAGCAGAGATAAAAAAGGCATATCACTCACGCTTTGTGGCATTGATGAGATTCTTTCCATCCTTATACAGCTCTTTGATAAACCTGCCGGTTTTGTCCAGCTCTGCTTCATGAGCTTTGATTTTCTCCCTGAAAGCAGGACAGTCCAGGTAACACTCACTAAACTCCAACGGGTGTAACCCCATTTTTACTGGACTCGGCTAGTTTAGACTAGCTAGCGTTTAAATCGAATAGAAAGCGAGAAGCAAATGAATAAAAACCGGTCGAATAACGAAATAATATTAAAAAGGGAACGGAAAGCTGTCCTAAAAAGCCTTTATAAACGCGTCCTCCAATATCTTAGGAAGACCAAACGCGTCGGGAGTTCTCTTGGGAATAAAACTCTTTCCAAGTCGCACAAGTAAACGTGGCCCTGGGTAACGTTATTATATTAAGTATGTTCCAGGTTTAAACTCTCGTAAGATATGATAAAACAGCTCTACGCTACACAGATATCTATTGAAATAAAGGTAATAATGTCCAGTCAGGGTTTTGGTCCGCGAATGACAGTCGACTCGAGCGAGTCTCCTCCCGCGTGCAGGACTCTCGCGTGACGTCATCGCGCCTGGCTCTCTGGAAAGCGAGATATTTGAGGGAATAACGGGCCGCGGGCTGTGTTGTTATGGAAATTTACGTCTTTTCCATCTGAATAAATCATTTGGCATACGTATCAATTTTTTTGTGTCTCGAGAAACTCCGTAAATGCGATAATACTAATGGGTTGTCAGTAGTGTGTTTAAATATTATGTGGAACTCTAAAAGAGCGGATGTTGTTTCCGTCCGCCTGATTCTGCAGAGCGGACCTGCAGTACAGGGGCAGAGCTGCTCTGAAGTAGCTCATAAATATAGAGATAAAACTATATAAAAAATGTTTCAATCGCAGTTTGTGGTTTAATGATAGCTGCAGGCTGGAGTCTTAAGGGAAATTGATTAAAAAAAAATACAGTCCAGCGATCTCAACTAGCAAACCTGAGACAGGTAACTTAAAGAACCATAAATCCAAATAATACTGAAATTGTTAAATTAAATAATAAATTATGCATATTAAATAACAGCTTTTAATTACTCTAGTGTCTTATTTCTGTGGAGGAAAACTATGTAATGTTC
This sequence comes from Sinocyclocheilus anshuiensis, assembly GCF_001515605.1. Classification (NCBI taxonomy): domain Eukaryota; kingdom Metazoa; phylum Chordata; class Actinopteri; order Cypriniformes; family Cyprinidae; genus Sinocyclocheilus; species Sinocyclocheilus anshuiensis. The sequence continues at coordinate 225,625 of NW_015537973.1, read as the reverse complement.
AGATATGTTATGATATATGAAAATGTATGAAAACGTTATTTTTCTTATTACCACATCGCGTTTGCTATGTACGGTATGTAATTTTTAACTAGCAGCTTTTGTGGATTAAATCTTACTTATTAATGCGTTATAATTAGTCATTTTATACTTGATTACCGTTACATGAGTAAATATAGCTACTAGCTCCAAACATCCAGTGTACTCAAATTGAAACTTAATTGTTACATTTCGCACTAAATAATTTGTATGTTTATATTTGACACTGGTGGAAATATTTTCTATTGGTATTTTTTTCCAGAAGCATTCATTGTCTGTCATTCAATTTATTAAATGTTAGCTAGTGATACAGTACATGATCAGTTCTGTCATTCACAGAAAACATGCCTAATGCCACTACAAGACCAAAGAGGACGAGGCGTCATAGACGAGCTCAGAGAGAAGATGCTGTGAGAAATGAGCTGGTGTCAAGATCACTGGAAAGCGCACAGCAGTGTCTGTTCAGTCAGGACTACGGCACTGCTTTTGTCCACTACCTGTTGGCTCTAAACCTTGCCCCAGCTCTAAAAGACTTTGCAAATGTAAGATTGTTTTTCCCCCCAATGCTTCCTTGATGTTGTAGTCTGTCTGCCTGATCAGTCTGTTTACTGCAACAGTGTGTGGTGGTGAAATGACGTTTCTAAAATTGAAAAATCTTCAGAACCTTATTGCAAAGCCGGTATATGTGTGTTTTTGTGTGTACAGGAATCCTTTAGATTTACTCTGTTTAAATGGACAGACGAGCTGGACTCTCTTGGACGTATCCAGGACCTCTTTAATTGCTATGAACAAGCTATGGAGTTGTTTCCAGGGGATGAGGTTATAGTGAACAGCATGGGAGAGCATCTCTTCAGGTTTTTATTTGTTTATTATTATTATTATTATTATTGTTGTTGTTGTTAATATTATTATGTTGGTTTAGTATTTGTAAAGTACCAAGAGATAGATAGATGGATGGATGGATGGATAGATAGAATATCATGTATACATTAACATTTTTTAAAAGAAGTTTCTCCTGCTCACCAAGAATACATTTATACATTAATATTATACATATACCTATATAATATTATACATTTATACATTTAATATTAGTACAATTTAAAATAAGTGATTCTATTTTAATATATTTTAAAATTAATTTAATTCCTGTGATATCAATGCTGAATTTACAGCAGCCATTACTCCAGGCTTTACTTTAGTGTCACAGAAATTCAGATAAACTTTTTTTATGCTCTAGAAACATTTATTTATATCAAAACTGAAGGAAAAAAAAAATTGAAAACCTTGCTACATTTTTTTTTTCAGGAGTCTTTTAGTGAATAGACAATAATAACAATATAATGTCTTTAATGAAGAAAAAAAACAACAACAACAACATCACATACTGACCCCAAATTTTGTTCAAACCATGTTGCTCATTTACAAACATAACCCCTAGTCAGTTGTTAGTTTTTTTTTTCCCCAGAATGGGGTTTCGGGATGAAGCTGCTGGGCATTTTTACAAAGCCCTTAAACTCCGGCCAGACTTCCCAGAGGCAAAGGAGAACTTTTACCGTGTTGCCAACTGGTTGGTGGAACGCTGGCACTTCTTAATGCTCAACGACCATGGGCGGAACCACAAGTACCAGCTGGCTATTAAGAAAGCTGTTGAGGGAGGATGCAGCTCTGTTCTGGATATTGGAACTGGCACAGGCATCCTCGGGTGAGATTTTTCAGACGCTTGTTACATAACAAGCGTCTGCTAAATTACTAAATAAAATAAACCTTGTTATTTAACAAATGTCTGTTTCAACTGATATACAGTTAAGTTTGTTTTAATGCTTTTTGTTTGGCATGTTAGTATGTGTGCAAAGATGGCAGGCGCCGCTGAGGTCTATGCCTGTGAGCTGTCAAAGACAATGTATGAGCTGGCATGCGAGGTGCTCTCAGCCAATGGGATGGCAGATAGCATCAAGATTGTTCACCTGAAGTCTCTAGACATGAAAATTCCAAAAGACATTCCAAACAGGTATATATTTCTTTATATAGTAACCAGATTCATATTGACATAGTTTAAATTTTTTTTTCCAAGCATAAATCTTATGATATAATCTTATATATAATTTACACTACTATTCAAAAGTTTGGGACGCCAGTAAGATGTCTCATCAAGATTGCATTTGTTTGATCAAAATATACAGTAAAAACAGTGATATTGTGAAATATTATTAGAATTTAGAGTTACTGTTTTCTATTTTAATAAATGTTAAACTGTAATTTATTACAGTTTTCAGCAGCCATTACTCCAGTCTTCACATTATCGTCACATGATCCCTCAAAAATCATTCCAATATGCTGATTTGCTGCTCAAGAAACATCTCTTATTATTATCAATGTTGAAATCAGTTGTATTTCTTAGCATTTTTGTAGAAACTGTGCTACATTTTCTTTTTTTTTTCCTTTTTCTATTCTTTCATCAATAGAAAGAACAACAATAATATATTTTCCCCCCAATTGAATATGTCCTTGTTAAATAAAAGTATCATTTTCTTTCTTTTTTTAATCACACTGACCCAAACCTTAAAAAAATCAATTTGTCTTAAAAAAATGTCTTAAGTTAATTTAAAGTGCAAATGTTTTCATAAATTTGTTGATTATGTTCCATTCTTTAGAGTGTCGCTGGTTGTAACAGAGACGGTAGATGCAGGGCTGTTTGGTGAGGGCATCATTGAGACGCTGATCCATGCATGGAAGCACCTACTTTTACCTCCACCTGTAAGTCACTTTCTGAATGATTTCAGTATGTGTATGCAGTATTGACTGTTCTGATCAGCAAACCTGCAGTGAGGTCACGTGATGCCACAAGTTCAACTGATTATAGTGTAATCCTTTTATACAAATGGTTTTATCCTGTCTGATCTGATGTTTATCCGGCCGTGGTCAGTGACTAAGAGATTTTTGTCTCTGAAGATGTCAGGTTGTCTTGCACCAACATTAATAACATGCTTGGCAAAAGATTACATACTTTGCCGTACTACAACCAGATCCTTTCTTCTAAATCCTTACTTAAAATATTGTAAGCTTTTTCCCATATAGTGTCAGAGAGTAGCCTCAAGTTATATATTTTTTTGGACAACAGGGACGCCTAGTGGCTGAGATGCATATAAATGTTGGTGAATCAGTTCTAAAGCCATTTTTAGAAAATATGTTAGCAGCAGTAGATGGCTAGAAAATATATTATTGTATAAAGCTGCTATAATTTAATATAAAAAGAAAAATTACTGATTTTCAGTCCATTCTAACTAATGCTTCCAAGTCTATCACAGCAATGGATTAATAAATAATTTCAACAGAACACTCAACAACCCTTGTCCAGTCCCTCACAAACGGGCCGTGTAATACCTGCTGGTGCAACTGTGTTTGGAGTCGCTGTTCAGTGCCGTGAGATCCGTAGACAACACAGGTGAGAGACCAAAGCTGCTTAAAGTTGATCAAGTTTATATTACACTTCTCTTTATAGAGTTAACTTAACATATTACCAAAGAAGCAGGCTGTGGAGTATGATCTTAAAAAGATTAGAGTGAACATTTAGTGATTGAATTACTAATCAACCTTCTGCAGGCTGTGCGCGTCTTCAGTTGGAGGCTTGGATCTGTCTGCAGTAGGACAGATTTATAGTCCTGTTAGCTGTCTGGCTGATACTGAGGACAGCACTGAGCCCTATACCACTGAAAGACTGAGCCGCCTGCGTGGAGGATACATTCAGCTCACACAACCTTTCACAGCTCTGGACATAGACTTCAATAATGTGCAGGTACAGAACTCAGTATAATATAGAGCTGAGTGTTGAAATAAAGGTGTCTTTTGATAATGCAACAAGTCAGTTGATCAAAAGTCACAGTAAAGACATTTATAATGTTAAAAAGATTTCATTTTCAAATAAAGTGGTATTAAGCATTCTCTGTGTTGCAGGAGCTGGAGGGTCTTTGCTCCAGAGAGATGATGCAGCTGCGACTGTGTGTGACTCAGGAGGGTGTTCTTGATGCTCTGGCAGTATGGTTTCAGCTACACCTCGACCAGGACAACCACCTGTCCACTGGCCCACAGGAAGACACATGCTGGGAGCAGGCCATCTATCCAATACAGAGTCCATTCAGTAAGAGCAACTGCATATTAATGCAAAAATATAGAGAATAAGAAGTATAAAGATGACCATGACTCTAGAACAGTGGTTCTCAAGTGGGGTCCTTGAGCAAATTTCCAAGATCACTTGAAGTAGGCATGAAATAGGATTGTGGTGTTTTCTGCTTTATTGTGAGGTATAACTGAATGAGAAAAAATGTAGGGTGGGACCTGATTTTGTCCATCAGAGCATGTGCTGTTGTCGGAAGGAGGGAAGGAAGTTAATGGTTTTGTTTAAAGATTATGAGGGCATGTGAATTTTAAAAATTATTTAATGAAACAATATGTGCACAGATAAAAATAAAATACTCATTAGTCATATCCAGTATCAACTGAAAAAGTAATGAAAATTAATTAGTTAAACCTTGAACTCTGAAGAACATTCAGCTCTTAAAACATCTTGAATACAAACAAAAAAAAAGTATTTAAAATTTAATTATACTTATATGTTTTATTATACTGACACTTCAGATTTATATATGGGGCTTCTAAATAATGTTGTGGAAAATGGGGGGACTGTTGAGAACTACTGCTCTAGAACTAGTCACGCCACGCCAATTAATTTCTTGATGCATTAATGTCAAAAACAATCTCTTAGGAGAAGAACAGGAAGTAGTCTCACAAACTTCACATTAGCAGCAATGGCGTGTTTTTTTTTTTTTTTTTAGCTGGTTTTTGTAAAATTAGCTGGTTTTAGCTGTTTTTTTTTTGTTTTTTACTAAATCAGCTGGATTTAGCTGTTTTTTTTTATTAAATCAGCTGGTTTTACTTGGTTTTAGCTGGATTATTTTTCATTCATGCTAGCAACATGCTAATCCGAAAAACTTGCTTGCAACATGCTAACAATATGCTTATCATGCTAGCAACATTCTAATCATGTTAGAAAGATGCTGACAACATGTTAATCATGTTAAATAGAAACATGCTAGCAAAATGCTAACAACATGTTGTGTGTGTGTGTTGAATATGCATTATTTGAGGTTGTGTGAAGACAATTAAGGTTAAGCTACAGCCAGTTTGATACATCATTTGAACAATAATTAATTGACTTTAATTCATGTCATTTCTCAGACACTGTGAAATGTGGTGATGAAATCCTGGTGGAAGTTTCCTGTAAGGACTCTTATCTCAGGCTATGCTGTGCTGCTATCATAAGAGATGGACACACATTCCGTCTGTACAATGCAACTCCCAAGATCCTCAATGCAAACCCTGAGGCTGAGCTGTGCAGTGCTCTGGCTGGCCTTCAAACCAACCAGGAGAAACCATCTTGCGCTTTTATGCTGGAGTCGGCAGAGATCGCCCTCCTCAATAACACAGCATATCATAACAGCTTCCAGAGGGCCATGAGCAAACTTTTGGTTTCTCTTAAGTCAACTAGGAGGTCACAACAGTCAGACACAGAACTCGATCCGATCTACGTGCTCGATGTCTCCGAGGGCTTTTCTGTGCTCTCCTTGATTGCAGCCCAGTTAGGCTTCGATCCAAGTGAAGACAAACAGATCAGCCCTGGATTGGTTCAAGCCTACAGCTCAGTGGAAAAGGAGCATCACCAGAGTATGTTGAGACTGCTGGCCAAAGGAAACGGTGTGCTCGAAAGCACACTGGAGTTCTGGTTAAGTCATGTGGAGGATGATTCTGCGGTTCTTCAACGGCCAGCCACCGAGAAGCTCTGGAGCGCCATCATACTCGACTGCATAGAGACCTGTGGCCTTATTAGACAGAAACTGTTGGAGAAAGCAACGTTAGCTAGGTAAGTTTAAATCATAGTATGGTTAGTTCTCTTTTTTTAGGATTGTAGACAGTAGGTTTTTTTTGTGAACATTTCAGGTGTTTGTTGGAGGACGGTGGGCAGATTTTTCCAGAGCGCATTGTGATCCACGGGATGCTTGTTGAGTCTGACACGCTGCTTCGGGAAAGCGCTGTTCAGGGAACAGAGCCGACTCTCGGGTTCAACATTGCTCCATTCATCAATCAATTCACCGTATGTTTGGCTCTGTCAATACTGTGTTTACTCTTTATCTCTTGTCCTTGTGTGTAAGGTCCCATATTTGCTCTGGAACATTCTCTGGTATCTTGAGGTTCAATGTAGTATAGGCTTTGTTAACACTGCACCCAAATCTAATTTACAAACCAAATCTATATATCTATGTTGGTTGCCATAATAATTTGCAAGTGCTTTATTTAAAAAGTGAAAGTTTTGAAGTGCACGAGATTACATTTTTTTTACATTCGCATGTGATTTGTCCCAAAACTGCTCGCTTGTTCGCTGCTTCACAAGTTACTATATTCAAATACCACAAAGTTCATCATGTGGAAATAGCAAGAAAAAAAAAGTGAATTTACATAAAGCTGTAGGCAAGACCACACATTGTGTATGATCCATTCTGACCTTTCAGACTGAAATACATTTAAAAAAAAATCATATTTTAATCCTGTTTCAAACATACAAATTGTAAAATATTTGGTTTATAGTACATTACCATTCAAAAGTTTATTTTTATAAATAAATAAATAATATAACATTATATAAATAATAAATGAATGTAAAAAAAAAAAATATATATATATATATAAATACATTTAAAATTACATAGTAAATTAAAGTATTGATTTTTATTTATTAAGAATACATTTAATCGTTCAAAAGTGACAGTGAAGTCTTTGAAGTGAAGTCTTTATTTATTTTTATTTCAAATGAAATATCTATTCATCAAAGTATCCTGAAAAAAATAATAATCACAATTTTCACAAAAAATATTAAGCAGCACAACTGTTATCAACATTGATAATAATAATAATTGTTTCCTGAGCAGCTATTAGAATGATTTCTGAAAGATCACTTGATGCAGAAGACTGGAGTAATGAGGCTGAAAATTCAGCTTTGCCAACACGGGAACAAATGACATTTTAAAATATATTAAAATAGGAAACGGTTATTTTAAATTGTAATAATATTTCCCAATATCGCTGTTTTCACTATTTTTGATCAAATATATACTTTTCATTGTGACTGGTCTAAACAATAATCTACTCTTCTGTAATCAGAGTGGCTTTTTAGCCTTTTTGTGTAAACATTATTGTTTAGCTTTTAGTTTGTTTTTTACAAGACTCAACTTTGACCTGAGAACTCGAGTGCACATTGTAGTTCAAATTCCAAAATGGGGTGTTTGCTGCTTTTTAGGACCTATTGAATTGAAACTCAGTGTATGTTCCATTCACCTCCTTGGGCCTCAAAATGGCCAGAAACAGCTCTGCTATGTGGTTAATTATAGACGCTTTATACAGTATTGTCAAATGCCATACTTCCTAACAGAAAGAACAGGATTATGTCAAACAGTTAGAGTTGGAGAGATACCGTGGATTATCAGTTTATCAAAGATCAGATTTTCCATTTCATGTACCGAGAGAAATGTAATACATAATAAATATATTCTGTGGTTTCTGTAAATTACAGAATTAAAGTGTCTAAAGAATAAAATGTCTCTGTAATGTTTTTTTTTCTTCTTCTTCTCTTAGGTACCTGTTCATGTGTTTTTGGACCTGTCCACGCTTGAATGTACACATCTTAGTGAAGCAGTAGAACTCTTCGCACTGGACCTCATGAACAGCACTGCCAATTACACCGACAGAGAAGTCAAAGTGAGTTTTGGGTTCTGGTCCTTTGGGCTTCTCTCTCTCTCTCAGTGCTGTTATTGTTTTTGTTAATTGAAATAAAGCTTTACACTGAGCTGGGTAGATTACTACAAAATGTAATCAGTTACCGATTCCAAATTACATGACAAAAATTGTAATTAGTAACATAATCCATTGCATTACATATTTTATGTAATATAATCAGACTACTTTTTGATTACCTTTAGATTACTTTTGACCCAAGTCGTTTATCACATTGATTTAATAGGATAATATTGTACCATATTGATATTAAAATGCAAAGAAAATATATTCCATTCATTAAGCATTACGTTATGTCAAGGTTTCCCAAACTGGGGTTCGTGAAGGAACTGCAGGGGTGTTGTGAGTTTATTGAAAAGCAAATAATTAAATCAGTCATAAAAAATTACAATTAAAATAAACCATTTTAAAATAACATCAATCAAAATGAAAAAAAAAATAAATAATAATGAAATATTTAGTTTACCTGCATGTCATGTTAGCATGTTTCAAAGGAAAATTTAAAAGATAAAAAAAACTTTTGGGGGGAGAATCAATAAATTATGAAAAATTGTAAAATGTAATTTAATCTAATTACAATTACTTAGTTTTTGGAATCTGATTATGTAATCCAGATTACATGTAATCAGTTACTACCCAGCTCTGGCTTTACATTAAATAATATATCAATATAAAAAATAGAAATGTTGCCTTTCTAAAGGTTAAATTAAATTAAATGGTTAAAACTGAAATAAAAATAAATGAAGCTAAGTAAAATTTAACAACTTAAAATGAAAAATGAAAATTCTAAAAACTAAAAAATGTACAAACATTCAAAAACAACAGAAACTAGCACTTTTAAGCTGGTTTTGTTTAATTTTAAATCCTTTTAAGTCATTTTAAAGCCCTCTAGTAGCCCCATGAATTTCTATTAAATTGCCTTTTATTTTGTGCATTTGGCAGGTGCGGGTCAACACCTCAGGCAAGGTGACTGCCATTGCCTTTTGGTACCAGATCCATCTGGACTCTGAGCAGAGTGTCAGCACCTTCAGTGAGGACTCTCACTGGAAGCAGGCGGCGGTGGTCCTCCAGCAGCCCCTGACGGTCAGCAGAGGAGAGTGGGTCAAGCTCAGCATCCAGCTCCACAAGAGCAGCATCTCCATTATAGCTGTTAAAGAAGAAGGGCTGGGGGCTGATGATGTTATCGGGGAGGCGGAGCCTGTGACCAGTGACTCGTGATGTGGGAGGGGTCTCCTGTATTGATATAACACACTCCAGAATCATTGAATTGCTGCTAATGGGCAATTATTTAACTGCTGTATTGTAAACAAAGTTATTTTTAAGAACAAGCACACATTTTACATTAAAATAATTTCACCATGACTGATGCTTCTTATAGGTATACTTAAAGGAACAGTTCACCCAAAAATGGAAATGTGCTAAAAATGTACATCCTCAGGCCATACAAGATACAGATGAGTTTGTTTCTTAGTGGGAACAAATTTAGAGAAATGTATCATTACATCACTTACTCAGCAATGGATCCTCTGCATTGGACTGAGGATAAGCATTGTTTCTTTGTAAAGTGGAAGGCAATGGTAACGTCGTACATATTTGGAATGGCATGAGAGTAAGTAAATGATGACTTCTGGGTAAACTATGCCTTTGAACTTGGATGGAAGACAATTAAACAGAAATACTCAATACACATTTCCATGTGAAGTTCAATGATTCGTGACAACCACTGTTAGATAAGGCAATGCAACAGCTGTGCAAACCATTGCAGAAGATGCATCTCTCTGAATGGATCAGAGAGACACATGACAGTTCATAAAAACAAATAAATGGGAACATGTTCCACAGGTCCACATCTGTAATGATAAAACAATATGCCCTTACTGTTATACTATATCTGATATTTATATCTCATGTGCAGCTGATGTTAAAAACTGACAGATCATTGAATTCATTAACAAAACAAAACAAAAAATTAACAACAAGACAACTTTGGCTGATATTTAGACATTTCATCATTTCCCGAGGTGAACTTAAAGTCTTCTCAATTTTCAATAATTAACTGTTTTAACCTAATTTTCTTTGTTTAATCATTAAAATAACCAAAAATAAAGACACAAATGCTTTTTGAGAAGGACAAAAGAAAGACCACTAACAGTGTTTTTTATGTGTTGACAATTACATGAAGCTGTTCTGAAGGCAAGCAGTCCAGGAGAGGTTGCAAAGCTCTGAAGCGAATTAAGCAGAAATATGGGTGCTTCAGTATTTTGTGCTTTTGAGCCAATGTTCAAACTGTAGTTGCTTTACCACATGCATATACTCTGCTGAGAGGAAATGTTGCAAATCTCCATGGCACCCTGGCAATTTGATATTACTGACCATGATCAAGGTGCTGCTCCATGGAAGAAAAAAAAATGTAAACACTTACCATATTACTTAAAACGTATTTGCATTCACAGATAAAAATGTGAAAGTATCACAGATAATGATAAAGAAAAAAACAACTAAAATGACTTGATAAAATCCAGGAGGACGTCAGTGACATTTTGAAGTAGCATTATCAATACATAGTGTTTCTTAGAATAAAAACATTCATAAAGCTGTCTTAAATTAACCATTATCTGATGATGTGAAAAATGAAAACTGGTATTGGAGAATTACTGTGCTTGGCTCTAAGGTCAGTTTATAATTTGGTCATGTTTTCAGCAAAACAATGCCAAACAGAGATAAAAATGGAGGACCAACAACACTACTCAAGTCCTTCATATGTGTTCTTGCTACCAAAGCTTCACCGAGCCTCTCTGAACACATATTAAACACGAGTATGAATAGTTACCAGAGTTAACAGCGGCTGCATATATTAGAAACGGTAGTTAACGCACATTAGATCGATGTGCATTAACTATTTGGTAGCTGAAGCTCAGTGATGTTAAGTGATTTCTGCATAGTCTGAGCCTTGTTGATCTGTATGATCGCCAGATATCACAGCGGGCGTGATATCATCCACATCTCCTTCCCATGGTACGCTGCCAAGGTTGGCAGGAGCAGAGATGGAGTGGGGGGTTACGGTGTGGCCCATGCCCTGGTAACGGCCCTTAGGGGATGGAGGGGTGGAGGACGATTCAACGCCTGGATCCTGAGAACCAGCTGACAGCAGTCCTGTGTTCTCATCCTGGGAAACCTCTTCACCGAAATATGTTTTCCTTGGCCGACCCATGACAGTTCTCCCTGAATGATAAAAAAATCAAAGCACATAAATATGATGAATAAGTGTTTGAAATGGAGCGGGGTATTGACCAAGCGGCAACCTTCCGGTCTCTCTCGTGAAACCAACCCATTTTCGATTATCCGGGAGTGACGTGCTGCCAAGATGGCGACGGCCCGCTCCGCCCACTTTGAGCTTCAAAAACGCTCTTCAGAAACCTACGGGTGACGTCACGGACACTACGTCCATGTTTTTATACAGTCACTGGTATTGACACAGATTTCACAAACTGATTCCTGTTCAGGAAATATTCCTCTTATGAATATAAGGTGCAAAAAACCTAGACTAGTATTACTAGTAGACCTCTGAAGGGGAAAAAAATAATGATATGACTGCTTAATGTAGATGAAGTATTTTGTAAGAATCCAAAAAAGATCTTAGACCCTCGAACCATTCACTGCAAATAAAAAAAGACTGTGTCGTGACTCACCGACATTGCGCACTTGTTCCGAGATGTCAGCCCGTATATCTGAGACATCCCACATGGCCAGGAAGGAATCAAAGCAAGAACCTTCCTCTGCTTCCTGTATGTAGGGCTTGTAAGTGAAGCTGAAGTGATGGGCAATGGCTGCCAAAAACATTTCCACACAGATGATGAAGTCCTGTGAGAACACAGAAAAACAGACCTTTAATTTGAAGGTTACTTCCTCTTGTGCAACCAGAAGTTCATTAATGGTGCTGCATTAACAATGGTGCATTGTATACATGGTAAGCCAGTCAAAAATATATATATAAGAACAATATGATATGAGTATTTTAAACCGGTGTCTCAGTAAATTGAGTTTAATGTTGAGATCAAGGTATACATACCTGTAATCCAGTGGCTACAGCCTCCACGCTGTCCCAGTCCCAAGTGTGCAAGTCTGAGATCACACCAACCTTCACTAAAAGTGCAATGACCGCAGCTTGCCTAAGACAGATAAAAGAACTGATTAAAACATTATAGGGTGGCAAAATTATCATTAAAAAAATGACTTACTTAAAAAGGAATTATTTTGGGAATTATTATAATAATTATTCATTTTAATATTAGATTTTATTTGAATATTAAATCTTAATAATAAAATCTTGATAAATTTCAAAATTATTATATAGTACTCTCTATTACGATATAATGATACAATATCTATTTTATAAATACTTGAATTTTAGATTATTTAGATTACATTAGATTATTTTTTCTATAAAATTAAAGCAATGTGTCCACATTTTACTTATATATATATATATATATATATATATATATATATATATGTTTCTCTTATTTTAAAATTAATTTCAACATTTGAAATTATTATTATTTTTTTTTTTTTAACAAGACATTTTTATCCTTTTGATTCTAGGGTGAAATATAACCTGGGGATGCTTTTAAAAGGATTCATGCAATTCGCCTAGTACTGTCTATATAATGTCTATTATATAAATATTTGAATTTTAGATTATTTAGATTACATTAGATTATTTTTCTATCAAATGAATGCAATGTGTCCACATTTTACTTTTTAAAATATTTGATATTTCTCTTATTAACAATTTTAAAATTATTATTAGTAGTAGTAGTAGTATTAAACACAAAACATTTTTATCCTTTTGATTCTAGGGTGAAATATAACCTGGGGATGCTTTTAAAAGGCTTCATGCAATTTGCTCACAAATTTATATAGATTATTATAATTCTGATCAAACATGGTCATTAACTGTCATGACTTTAGTTGTACCATCCTGACATTATATAGTGTATTCTAGAAAATTGCCCTGCAAGATGGGAACTAAACTTGATTAGAAGCAGATCCGAATTATTACAGTGTTAAATGCGTAGAGAAGGGTTTACCAGAATGACACAAAAACCACCAGCTTGACACAGAGGAATTTGCCCACAGGTTTAATGGGACTCAGCTCTTCTCTCAGAGCCTTGTAGAACAGCACAAGACAGTACATGGCAAACTGAAGAGAGAAAGTTCAACATTAGCACATTGCCATTAGTTTATCAGGTTACCGAAGCAACAACAGTGAAAAAAATGATTGATAGTTCATGCTGTCTAAGCTGTTCACTGTTCATGAGCAGCATAAACACAAATGAGGGGCTGTAAATCTGGTTTGTTTTATTTCACAACAAATTAATTGGTAAAAACCCATCAAGATGGCTCTGTAAACAGGGCTTTAGTTAGATTGTATCTTCCTTTTACCTGAATGGAACTGCAGACTCACTCAGCTCTCACGACATAAGATCATGTGACAGTCTTGCATAATATTCAGGACAAAACAGGTACTTACAAGCTGAGAGAGATTGTTGACGATAACCAGATACGTCCAGGCATTTTTTGAACTGAAGTTACCTTCATCATAGACCCCACAAAGCTGACAAATCCTAATTTGGCAGGACAGAAATGATGCAAATCATTGACCATCAGACAAAGCTTTATTCTAAACTGACATGCTTATTTTCATATCATATGCTTATTTTTATATCATATAAAAGCAGAGTCTAGGGTGTGATTTTAGCACCTAAAATGTGCTAAAAACTCAATTTAGTCTTGTGTTTAAAAGCATCAGAGCACAGAAACATGTGGAAACATTAGTGTCGACTAAAGGGGTTTGTTGATGCACTCTCATGAACAGAAATTAGTCAATTACACTACCATTCAAATGTTTGAGGTCAGCAAAACTTTAAAGAAATTAACATTTGTATTCAATAAAGTTGCAATAAACTGATCAAAAGTGACAGACACAACATTTATGATGTAACAAATATAATAATAATAATAATAATAATAATATTATTAGATAAGTTAGATTTGTTCCTATAAACGTTCTATCCATTAAAGTATACTAAAAAAAAAAAATGTAGCACAGTTTCCACTAAAACGTTAACTGTTTTCAACAGTGATAATAATAAGAAATGTTTCTTGAGCTCCAAATCAGCATATTTGATCATGTGACGAAGATTGGCATAATGGCTGCTGAATTAATAAATTACAGTACCATAAACAACATTTTAAATAAAAATTGTAATATTGTGAAAGTGACGTGACATGTGGCCAAGTACGGTGAGACTCGAACCCGCAACCTTTGGGTTACGAGTCCGACTCTCTAACCATTAGGCCACGACTTCCCCATTTTACCATTCTAAATTGTAATAAATGCAATAATACTATTTTTATAGCATTTTTAATAAAATAAATGCAGCCTTGTTGAGCATAAGAGACTTCTTTCAAAAACATTAAAAACATCTTACTGACCCCGAACATTTGAACAATAGTGTACTGTATATATTGCTCCCTTATGTATCTTTATATGCTGTAAAACCACATAAAAACACACACAAATGTGTGTGTTTTTGATAGTAAATGCTTGGTTAACCTCTACAACATACACAAAATGAATGACACTCACAAAGCAATGACTGTGGTGACAGGTCTCACAACTGTGTACTGCAGAACCCCCAGTTTACATCTCAGCAAAAGCACTCTGATGAGAAAAAAAAAACAGTTCAGTAAATGTGCTGTTCTCAATATGAAAACAGAAAAAAGGAGGCCATGAGAAAATATTGTTGCAGTATAAATAAATGTTTCTCTGGCACTGTATAAAATAAATTAAAGTTAACTTGACAGGCATATAACATAGAGCTCTATTGTTCTCTAAAGTCGTTTTTTCCCCCCTAAACACAAACATATTTTTTCCAGTTAAACGCTGCTGGTTTAAATCAACAGACTTTTCACACATTACCACCACTGCCTAACGTAAATTTAAAAGTTGCAGCCGTCAGCAGCAACAGCTAAAAGCAGCCAACAACCTCAAGAAAGTGTTCACTCTGCAAGCAATTTAGAAGAAATCTCTTCCTGCTGCATCTAAAAAAAAGGCTTTCAATTCCCATCCTCCACTTTAAAGAGGGCTCCAAAGGAGAAGATGGTAAACAGGTAATGGAGGCCCTCAACATAAGAGCCTCAGCCATAACGTCTTGACTTTCTCCTTTAGTAATAGTAACAACAGATACGCATTAAATACCACATCCTGCCTTAAGTTATCCCACTTTCATATTCCATCCATGTCTGTGCAAACACTCACTCTCCCATGGGCCACGGAGGGCAACAGCAAAGAGGGGGGAGATGCTTTTGTTGCTCCTGCACCTCCAGCATCAGCACCAGACTGGGATACTGGTTTCCCAAAAAGTTGAGAAGGAAGATCATGAAGTTGTAGATGACATAGGCCTCATAGCACTCTCTACATGTGTCTACATAGATGGCAATGTTGGGATACTTCAATGCAATCCACTGTGAAAACAGAAGAAGGGACCAAAGAATAACTTGTATACAGAACACAGAAATGTCAAATTACACCAAAAAAAAAAAGAGATTGGATGCACATGAGTTTGGTCAAGTGAGTCACTTTTCTGGTCCAACTCTTAAAGTAATCCAAGTCATGAGCATCTGCAACATCAGGCCTCACATTAACTGATTGTCAAACAGAAAAAGGCCAGTGTTCAAGTCAAGGCAATCTTAATTGGAGACTACACATCAAATAAGCTATTTGCGATTCAAATACCAACATTTTAGCTATCATTGTGATCACATGATACTCACACTATCTAGGCTGTATATAGGAACCATCCATAATATTCTGAGTATGAAAAAACAGAGTGAACATGTGAGAAACAGACAAAACAAGTGAAGATAATGTCAATTAATATTGCATAAAAAACACCTTGAAAGTAAAATGTTCCATACAACAATACCTGATAATAGGTTTTTGTAGCTCAGGTTGGGTGTAGTGTACTAGATGCTGCAAAATCCCCCACAGTGAGATGGGTATAGTCATGAACACAAATATCCCGGCGATGAACCATGCCTTATTAGGAGTACTAACCTATGAGATTACAAGGAGAAAACGAATACCATCAATGTGAAGTCACTGTCAAAATGATCTAAACTAGCACAAATACACCTAATTTTAACAATAAAATAACTATTTAAATACTATGTTTTTCCTTTGTGAATCAAATTTGACTCTCTTATATACAGTGGTAGCCAAAATGATTAGAACACTAGTATTTTCACCAGCTAAAAATGGTTTTAAGTCAGTTATTTCTATATTTTGCTGTAGTGTGTCAGTAGGAAATATCAGTTTACATTTCCAAACATTCATTGTGCCATTAACTGTAATAATCCAGTGAGATTTTTGTCTGACAACAGCAAGTGCTGCACACAGAGATCTGATCTGATCATCATCCAGTCTGTCTGGAATAACATGAAGAAACAGAACAAACCGAGACAGACTCAATCCAGAAGAACTGTGGCAACGTCTCCAAGATGCTTCAAGAAACCTTCCTGCAAAGCTACAGTACTGTGAAAAGTTTTAGGCACTTGTGTCAGAATGCTGTAAAATGAGGATGCTGTCAAAAATAATGTCGTAAATAGATTTTCTTTATCAATTAACTTCTATTAACTCAATTAAATCAACATTTGGTGAGACCATCCTTTGCGTTTAAAGCAGTTTTTGCCCTAGCTGCACTTGCGCATAGTTTTTCAGGTAGCTTTACAGGTAGGTCTTATAATATGTATTCATATTTTGAATAAGCTTTTGTTTTCAGTTTTCATTTTAATTTGTTTTAGTAATTTTGCTGTGTTTGTGTGTGTGTTTTAAACATATATTTTAAACATAACTTTTCTTTCAGTTAGTTGCCATTTTTTTTCATCTAATATTTATATTCTATTCAACTTTTTATCTTAATTTTTAACTACTGTAATAGTTCTAATTTTAGTTAACATTAATAACACTGATTTGACCTTTAAGTATATTACGCAGCTTAAAGTTGACCTAATTTATTGATAGCAGAACAATACAGATATTATAAAACAAACTGTTAAAATCGCATTATGATATAATGCAATCCCAAAAGTGTCTGAAATTAACCAGGAACTTAGTGTCAGAAAGTTTCATTTCTTAACCTATTAATATTCAATTAGTAATTCAATATATCAATTTAAATAATTTATTTTCTATCATAATACACTTTTGGGACCATATCAAAACACATTTTCAGGTTTAGACCTCTTGTACTATAATCAAAATGGTTTTCATTGCGGGCCAAATTAGACTCAAAGGCTACACGTGAAGTTTCTTGGGACAACAAGAGGGTTAACAACATTTATGAACACATTCGACAGTCAGCTGCTTAATCTTTAATGTATGTAATTCTAGAAAGACCTCTGACCCCTGATTTCTGAAGTTCCCATATACAGAGTGGAAGGACAACCAGGAGCAGCAGAATGTACAGCAGCACCACCAGAGGCCGGATCCACCTCCTCCAGTTCCCGCATGTGCACGGCATCTTTCCCGCTGCCACCGAACTCTTACATTACACTCCGATTGAGTTTGACACAGAGAAACGCCGAATTAAGTTCTTGGCAGTTCTACTCCTGTGGCTTGGTTTAGATGCATATGATTCGTATAAACACGACTGAGATCTCGATGAATCATGAGTGTCGTTAGCGCGTCAAACAGTCAGCTGATTCCTCCCAACCCCACAAACATCACTGCATTCAAGAGCCGCTCGCGATCGCGTCCATTACAAAGTCAACGCACGATCATATTTTATTATCTTGTAGCAGAAATCATGTTACAAAACGCACATAAAACTTTATTGACTTCCAAAATAAGAATTGAGCGAGAAGTTCATAAACAAAGCTGGTCAGAACTTCCTGTTGATCTTGTCGTCACTGTGGGTTCTTCGTCTGTTTTGTGAAATATTTTTAACGTTTAGCGCCACCGCTCGGATCGGAGAACCGACAAACTTACTCGCAGTCGCAATTAACAATTAAAACAAACAAAATTTATAAAGGAGGAGATGGTGAGTGTTTTACAACATTTTGTTTCGACGTGTGTAACTCAGTGTTTCTTTGCAGTAAGTGGCTCGTACTTGTCTTATCTGCCAGCTAGTCGTATCCAT
Source organism: Sinocyclocheilus anshuiensis (assembly GCF_001515605.1). NCBI lineage: Eukaryota > Metazoa > Chordata > Actinopteri > Cypriniformes > Cyprinidae > Sinocyclocheilus > Sinocyclocheilus anshuiensis. The sequence goes on along the minus strand of NW_015537973.1, from coordinate 207,542 downwards.
AAAATAAATAAAGTAAAAACAGTGTTGTTGTTGTTGTTGTCGTCGTCACAACCTACCGGCTGTACTGGCTTTTGAAAACATGAGCATTTTTAATTAATCTACTGAGGTAATTAAATTTTCAAATTAATTGTTATGACCTCTTATTAGCATGCTAATAAGAGGTCATAACAATTAATTATCCCATCCTGCAACCCGTTGAGAATCGCAACCCATCCTACCCTCATTTAGCCTATTTGCTATATTGTAATTCAAAATGCTAAACTTATATGAAACATTGCTTTAAAATTACAAAAATCATTGAAAGCGAATATAGAGTATATTCGTTTCCAATATAATGCGTAGTTATGCACAGACAGTATGGACCCATTTTGTGGGTGTCTCCTCCTCATATAATCATCAACCATGATGTTTCTAGTATTTTATCAATATGAAGGTAAAAACTTGTGATGCCATATATAAAATTACACTAAAGAACCTGCTGATTTAAATGATACCATTTCTGTCATTCAACATGATTGGAAATACATTTATTAACTAGACATGAAATTAGTAGGCTACTTTATTTCCTCAGATTTCATTTTATTTTCCTGCAGCTATTTTTGTGTTATTTTTATTCCTATTATTATATTTTTACACAGAGATCAATTATTTTGTGAAACTGTTATATTCATCATCACTTAGCATGTGTGCACCTTATGTAACCCTTCCTTTGCCTGGTCTTTATGGAATACTTTTGTGATGTTTTTTGTCCTATGTCCTATTTTTGTCCTATTTGTCCAACATCCTGCTAATACAGTATCTCCTCTGGTGTTACACGGAAGAATGAAAGCCTTATGGGACCAACACGAGGGTGAGAAAATGATGGCAATTTTTATTTTGAATGAACTATTCCTTTTAAGTTTGTTGAATTTTACATGCTATTTTGGTGAATCTCTTGACAAAAAGTAGAAATGTTTTACTTAAAATTGTACTTCAGTGAGAAAAGCAAAGATTAATAGAAAGAAGATTAGTACATAATATATTAAGATTAATAAATATATAAACTTACTTTAGGACTACCCTAAGAACAAGTGGAAGTCCTGTGCGAAACAAAAGGTGAAACTGCTCAGTCTGAAGGTGGTTCACTAGATGGCAGTGTGTGGCAACACTTTTCATGCAGGGTTCTCCAAATAATCCATACGCTTTATATTCCATATAAAGTGTTCCTAAACAAAAAACCAGCGAGGTCTTCTTTTTTAACAGGAAGAATGCGCCTTATGTTTTTGTTTGTTTTCCTGAACAACAGAACAGTCCTCAAATTACTGTTTCTAATTAAGATTCCTGGGGTGTGAGGAAAAAGATTTATTTTTTCCCCGCGTACTAAACTAATTACGACAAATGCCATATCAGCACGAAAGTACATTGTGTTTGTATCCAGTAATGAAGAGTAACACTGCACAGCACCCTAGACGATGTCTTTTTCTTAGTGGACTATAGCTAAACAACTATTTCACTTTATCGGTAAGCTTGTGCAAGTATATGAGTTAAGACACACAACACCTTTGTCCTGAAAAACATGTTTTATCATTGTTTAGTTCATGCAATTGATACATTTATTTCATAATTAAATGGTTAAAATCCAAATTGTAAATAACCTTGAGTGTGCAATAGCGGAAATTTAGGCCTGATTTTAGCTCAAACAGTCTCCCCTTGTCAGATCCAGCAATCCCGCAGAAGACATAAGAGTGCAGCTCCACTAGCCTGTTTCAATTATCCACCAAATGTGGAAGACGAGTTTAATGGTCTTTTACATGGAAAATCAGCTACAGCTTGAACTTTCCATGATGAAAGCAGGAGCTTGAACTCATTTTTTTTTTTTAGATATAGGAAGGAACAAACTGCAACAACGCATCACCTGCCTGTCACAAAAATAAGGTATATCTGGAAAAAAAAACTGAGTCAATGCATTGTTTGTGGACTGAAGGAGATGTAGGCTATAAAGTAGTCCTGAAGACGCAGAGGCAGAACTTTTCCTTTATGTCGCTGCACTGTCATCATACTGCCCCCCAGTTACAGAAATGGCTCATTGTGATGGGACAGATTGTTCATGAATATTGAATCGATCCTTTTGGCTTTTATAAATTAGAAATCGCTCTTGCCACACTCATGTGAGCGTCTTGCTGGATGACTTGGAGGGATAGCGCTGCAAAATGGCATGCTGGACTCTGCCATGTCGGGGCAGGGAAGACAAACAGGCGGTGTGTTTGAGAAAATTGGATACACGTTTAAAGTTTAAACACTGAGTGACGTCCATAGTTAACATCTCATGTGACTCCCAGCAGGAGAGTTCTGCTTCTGTGTTGGTTTGGGTGTAATTTAGACGTCAGTACATGTTGGGCTAAATGAAGAGAGTTCCTGGAACGTGGTTCATGGCTTTATGTCTTTGTACATGTGTGAATTTTGATCTTCATGAATTGGTGTCATTCCAGATGGATACCCTCAGGACAGAAAAAAAGAGAAAATATATGTTTGATTATTTCTTAATCTCAAACATCTGGCCAAAGATTTATGACAGAAATTGTGCACAAATGATTCTATCCAATCCTCAGTAGCAGTCAATTAAATCAAATACTCTTAGAAAATAACCATTACATGCTTTTATGTGATGAACAAAGCTTAATATGTGTAACCGTTCTCACTACTTTGTATTAGTTTTTTGGCGCTCAGTCATCGCATACATTTCTGGATGGTTTTGAAATCTCTTGCGTGACAGATAAGGTTACCTCATGCTCATAAATAGAGGTGACTGCACTGCATGTTCTCACAGTTAAGTTAGACCAATTTATCCACAGATTTGATCCAAATGCCGTTGGTTTCTTACCTTTTTAAGTATAATATCAGTGGTGGTATGTAATATCAGAAATGTGTTATTAATATAATTCATGGCAGAGCACAGTCTTAAGAATAAACCTTAGGATACAGCCAGAGCTTATCTATGTTTGCTTGTAATGGTGGCGTTTGGCCTTGGAGAGCTACAATATAATGCTGTTTTTCCTTAGAACATATGTGCTTTGTTGAGAGACCTTAACTGAAGGCAGGATAAAGTAAGTATTATATTATATTTATTATATGTATTATACTATGTTGTATTATATTATACTTTTTAAAAGAGTAAAGCCTAAGGTATAAGGAGGATTTTTAGTGAATAAATACTTAAAATTGTATTTCCTTGCACAAAAAAGCACATACATCCTGAAAAACAAGTTTTTTTAATTCACCAAATTTAATGAAATACAGCAGCAGAGTGATGTATGAATTTTTGTAAATGTTTGAGTGATGTGTATATTGCACTCACAAGTATTTATTTTTTTTATTTTTGCCTTTTTTGTTGCCTTTGAGCTTCATTTGCTTCTTCCTTGGCAAGCCCAGAGGTTCCCACCAAATTCCTAAAACCATTCCTCCTTCTCCCTGAAGGCAGTTTCATGTGCATGAGAAAGAATATCTCAGACCTCAGATGATAAGTCATATATTTTCACATTAATGTGATTTGAATAATTTGACGAGAGTCTCAAAGCAGACTTGTCTCTTTCTTCCAAATTCAATATCTAATTTCATGTGTGATAAAGAATGTCTTAAAAAAAAAAAGACATTTTCATAGTAAATTATTAAGTCCATGCTTGTTTTGGCTGGTGGAGTAGGTTTATATTCAGCTTAGAACATTGTGTTGTAATACCTTTATATCAGTCAAAAAAAAAAAAAAGATTAGCATGATAAATAATAGAATTTTGTAACTGTTAGTGCATATAACTCTGCATTAAACAAATAATGTTATTTTTCAGAGGAATCATGTCTGAGAGCAGACCAACAATTTATCTATTGTGCTTATAAATAAGCATCATCTCCATTATATACACTTCTTTATTTACTCAGAAAAATCCACACAAGCAAATCAAAAACACATTTATTTGTCCAAACCAATGGTACTTTTGTTCAAATAAACACTTTCTAGACTGACATTGCAGACAGATGATGGTAATAGCTCCACAGTTTACATCTAATCCTGTAGTATGCCCTGTTCACATCCTCTGGGTTGACACAGATGACCCAGAGGGGCCGTGTTGCCTGGTGGGTCAAAGTACATCACAAATCACTCCCAAATTGGAGCTTCTTCCCAGGGCAAAAACAGACAGCTGTCACAAGGCACCTTTCTTCTTTTAACACTGAAACTCCATTACACTTAGAGATAAGATAACATTGCTTTAAGTGGTAGAATCAATATCTGGTCCAATACTCTTAAAAATAAGTAGCAGCTTATCTAGAAAATTTAACTGATGCTATAACAATCTATGAGAAAAAAAAAGTGTTCTTTTAACCAGTCATTCATGATATGTAAAATAATCTATAGTTTAATCACTGTACTGCATATAGAGTAAACAGCTGTTTGGTTGTTATAGTGCTATAATACGTTTAAATTTATATATATTATAAATGTACAACAGTATGTTAAGTGAGAACCTTACTAACATAAGGATAATCTGTGACATCAAATTCCATTACAAAAATTACCTTTTCTTTTTTATATTCACCAGCACGCAAAATTATCAAGACCCATATAGGTCTCTGTCAGAATGTGTATAATTGCATTCATATTAGTTTCAAATTACATTAAGAAGAAAATGAATTTCATAAAATTCCATATATATTACCTTTCAAAAATGTGGGGCCAGTAAGATTTTTTTGTAGTTTGTTTTTAGAAAAAGCTGCATTTGTTTGATCAGAAATACAGTAGAAACAGTAATTTTGTGAAATAGTATTAAATTATCAAACAGCCCTTTATTTGAATATGTTTAAAAATGTAATTTTCAGCTGAAATGTAAAGTTCAGTATTTATTTGAAATAGAAATCTTTTATAACATTTTGAATGTTTTTACTGTTTCTTTTGATCAGTTTCATGCATCTTTATTTCCTGAAGAAAAACATTGAAAAAAAAAAAATTAAATGAAGAATCTTACTGACCCCGAACTTTTTTCCTGCAACCTACAACAAGAAATATTTCAACTTAAAATACAGATGATATACAAATACTGAGGCTATTAAATATTAATAATATTAATGTATGCAAGGTTAATAGCATGTATGAGTTCTCTTCACAAAAAATTCACAGTGTCAAACAAAAAAAAGGCAAAGATATGTTTGTATCTCTTGGGCGTTTTTGTTTTGATTACAGAAAGGCCCCTTTTCCCGCGCCCTTATGCTCATTTTTTTTTCTTTACCCTATAAAACAGCATTTGTTGGATGCATTCCTAGAAATTACTCTTAAATCCCAGCAAGGTCAAGTTTCATTTGCCTCCTTATTGCTGGAACTGATTCCAGCTGGTTCATTTCACAATTGCTGTCTTATGTTCATGTTTTGATTTTTAATTTAATTCTGAGCTTACATTTTCATCTTAAACAAGCATATACACAATAAACTTAATTTGGCATTCAAAAACAAAGGCTTGTCTACATTATCTTCCTAAACTAAATAAACAGGTGACGTCCAGCGCACATTATGATTCACTTAAAGGGGTCATATGATGTTGCTAAAAATAACATTATTTTGTGTATTTGGTGTAATGAAATGTGTTTATGCGGTTTAAGGTTCAAAAAACATTATTTTCCACATACTGTACATTATTGTTCAGTATTTTTACAACAATTACATTGTTTCTCCTCTATGCCCCGCCTTTCTGAAACGCGTAGATTTTCTCTTAACTTTTATAAAGAATATCTCTTTGGATTTGAGACTTTAGTCTTTGCAACTTTACAGATCTTCTTTATGCTCCAAGAGCTAGTAACACTCCAAAGAGAAAGGAAAAATATAAATCGCATCTTATGACCCCTTTAACAACTAAATAAAGACATGCTGGGAGTTTCTTTGGCAAAGCTCGTAGGTAGGAACACAGAAAACACAGATTGACCACTTCACTCTTCCTTTCGGTAACTTCCTTTCACGTCGGACAGTGACGATCCAGAGCTTCATATTTAAGCGTTTTCATAAGGAAAACATGTCAAGCTCCTGATGAGGGTTAATTTGTAGCTGTTAGGTTCAGCTGCATCCTGTTGCTGTTGGTCTTCACTCCCACCACTTCTCACACAGCTCACTTCAAAACAACCCTTTGAAAGTCTGGGGACAGCTGCTGTAGGTCTACGGGAGTCTTTAAATATATCAGGTCCATTGTCTGGTCTGATGCTATATATAAAAACAGCCTGATACTGCGCAGAGCACAGGATGAATATGAATTGTTACAATGTTTTCCACCTCAAAGTTTGACACGGGATGATGTCCGCTTCTATAATGCGTTTTAAGCATGTAGGCTGACTGTAGTGAGTCTTTCACCTCTCAGTCGCTGTATTTGCGGAGGCTTCTGTCGGTATTGAGGTTGCCGGGCTCATGGTTTTTGCACTGAATGCTAGTGCCGTTCATTGGGCCTGAGCTGGACACCTGGTTCTTGGTGTAACACCAACAGCACAAGCATGACTGCAATGATAAAGAACAAAGAAAAATCATTTGATTATACCAACATGAGTGCATGATTTGTAAACCAATACCTTTTAATGTTGTATTACATTACCAGCTCCAAATGTATGGCTTTTCTGACATAGTAAACTTGCTCGATAGCTCACCTGGTACAGCATTGCATTTGTGATTCAGAATACTCGGATATGAGTGACATAAAATACAAGTCACGACACCCGATAAAACAGCTTAAAGAATTATAAAAGAAAGCTAAAATGGCATAATGGTTGCTTTAGCAAATGCATTTTTATCTAACGTTTACTTTTGTTAACACTGTTAAAATTAGGGTAGGGGGTATGTTATTTTCGAACACGATAAAGCATTAGGCTTTTAGCGCCATTCACTGGACATTACATTTTCAAACTGCTGTGATGCATAGAAGTGCCAACAGAATAAAAAGTTGATAGATTTACATACATCTGTTTCAGAGACACGCTTGAACATGCTGTTTAGCGCCACTCACTGGGCATTTCCATTTGAAAGTTCCATGAAACATGCAAGAAGCAATCTGCTGTAATATTATTTTACAGAAATGTTGCTACAGGGACATTTTTCTAATGAGCCTGGTTTAGATTTTAAGTAGTACACATTGTATTGTATTAGACGTGAATGACTTGCAATAAATCAGTATTTCTTATCTGCAGCTCTAAGTTTGGCCCATAGTAAATAAACTCTGAATATTTCTTTTGGATCCACACCATCTCTTGCACAAATCGTACATTTTCTTGTATTTAGGCCCATGAACTTGTGAGTTGTTGTTGTTGTTGTTTTGCTTTGTCTCACAACCACTTCAGCTGCACTGTATCTTTGGGATCATCCTCATTACTCAGAAGGAGCCCACTTAGGGTCTGACATCATTGTCGGTAAACTTCGCTCATGTATGGGCCGGGCATGGCTTACCTCTCTCTGAGAATGACTCACAGGACCCTAAACATCTGTCTCTGTAATTCAAGCATAATTTGCTGATAGATTGTTCTGTTGCAGATTTTGTTCTGTTTTCAGATTTTGTGAAGATGCAAGGAAATACGTTTAGGAACAGTCGTTCTGTGAGAGTCTGTTTGCAATGGCAGGCAAATGAAGGAAGCAAGCCATTTTAAACTCACCTTAAAGCAATTCTTGAACTTCTTGCTCACAAAATAGAGGATGATGGGGTTGATGCAGGAGTTCACAGTGGCCAAGTTAATGCCAAAATAATCCATGATCAACAGGAAGCTGAAAGTTTGGACACTCATTTAGTTTCGTTGCGTATCCAATTCTGTTTCTGAGTTTACATACCCTTTGCATAATAATTTTTTTTTTAACTAAGAAAGATCATAAAAACACCTTGAGCATCATTAGCTATAGCCTTATGTGATCTATATGATAGGAAGGCAAGAAAAAAGGGGTTGTAAACTTGTGTAAATTAGGATACAAGCAGTGCTAAATATGTGTGTGTGTGTGTGTGTGTGTGTGTGATTTAAAATATTTACTTTTGATGATTTTATTTACTTTTTAACATATAGCATTATGTTTTTTTAATGCTACAAATCTTACAGTCTCCAAGGGGTATGTAAACTTATGAGCACAACTGTATAAACACTTTAGAGTACAAGCTGTAACTTTTACGTCAGAAAAAAATACCTTATGCACAAGCAGCACAAGTATGTAAGGTATAAGATAAATCAGTCCACTCAATGTTAAGAGTCAAAATTGGCAAAGGCTCACTCACTTTAGTAGGTCACAACGTCTTTCATCATTTGGAGCATAAACCATTTTCTTCAACAGTCTACTGAGATGAAGAGGGAACCAGCAAAGAGCAAAGATCAGCACTAAACAGAAGACTGCTTTAGCCACTTCACGCCGCTGCAGAGCATAAACAAGCCATTAGAACAGCAGTATATTCAGCATTATATAATATACTCTCACATTAAACTCAAAGGCTTTACCCACAATAGTGCATACAAGAAAGGCTAAAATGTATGCCATGATATCATGTAAGTGTTCATAAAGACAATAATACCGTGTAAATGCAAAAACTTGTACTGTTCAGTATTAGTAGTATGTTTTTATCATACAGACTTGGAAGTTTATATTATCATTAGTATTAAGGATGACTTCTTACCTGTTTAAGGTGTTCGCTGAGAACTATCCGAAGGCTTCCATTTCTGCGGTTGAGCATTTCACATGTCATGAGGGTGTAGAAAATAGCTGTGCAGGCCAGTGGCACACAGAAGTAAAAGCTAAATAACCACCAGTCTTTCCAATTTACATAAAACTGAGAGAAGATAAAGCACATACAGTATCCATTACATCTACAGTAAACAAACACAGTTAATGTGTCATGAAATTAGATTAGCAAAGGGCTGAGTTGTGACAACAATTTTTAAATTCCTTTTTATATGATAAAAACATTTTTTTAATGCCAACTAGTTCATTTGCAGGAGTAAAAGTAGCAAAAATGGCCTCAGAAGATCTCAGCATTGATTTAATGGTGAGCTTAGTCCTTTGATGGATGTTGAGAAGCCAGAAGAGCATTGAACCAGTAAGAAAAATAAAGACATGATAATGATAAAGAGACTAAATCCTAGCTAAATACGTTATACACTACTCTAATAAGAAATTTAGCTGAGTTCAGTAAAAATATTACTGACCCCAAACTTTTGAACTGTGGTATATTAGCTAACTAGTCCATGCAAAGTAGTGGAAACTTCTTTTAGTAGTTTTTTTTTTCTTTCTTTTAGGAGAAAATAATTTTGCGTTGTGTCCTGATCACCCTACTCGGTTTAAATGATCATATGAGAGTTTCTCATCCACACATATGGCTCTGCTTGAGAGAGATACATCAGCTTGTAATTGCACTCATGGTCTGTTATCAATTTACTTCTTTGGAATGAACAAAGAGAAAGAAATCTCCAGATATCGCCTGCACGGAGCAACTGAAGAAAACTCGAAGGTTTTTACGCTTATCCTCCTGTATTGTCTGTTATTTACGCAAAATGTTGTTCCCAGGATCAAAGTTTGGAAAAGATCACAGAAATAGTGCATAGCATCCTGCTCGGGGTCAACCGGACAGGATGCACTGTTTTTTACAAAGTGTTGGAGTGTTTATGTGAATGAGGGGAAAAGATGTCTGCATGACATCCATCCGGTTGGAACGTACCATCATGAAGTCAGTTTCAGGCTTGAGCATGCAAGTGCGGTAGGTTTGGTTCTTGTAGGTAAAGGTGACCATGTTGAAGACCACTGCCTCTGGCACAGCCAAGATGATGGACATGACCCAGATGGAGAAGATCTCAATGGCAGTGAAGAGGGGAATGCCGACCCCCTGCACTCTGCTCCAGGACGCTACAGCCCTGTACCTGAGCCACAAAAGGTACAACCGTTAACAAAACTCTCAGACGACTGCTCATCTGTTTCAAAACAAATACATATCGTTGAAGCTCCACTTCATGTGCACTAAAAATTTCTGTGAATGACCTCAGAAAAGAATGTGGAGTCTTCAACACCATCTTTTTTTTTACGTCAACACCTGTGAAGCTTGACTGATCAGATTCCTATCGCGTGGGAAAGCCGCTGTGCAGCTGTGGCAACATTGAGCTACTGGTTTATAGCTACAATATGCTTAAAGGTTGATCTAAGATTAATGAAAAGACTGCTTTGCATTTTAATATTAATATTACTAAAATGTTCACAGATATACTTCAGCTGTTTGTTTGGATAAAGTCATTGGTTTGCCTGGCTGCTTGTTTCCCTTTGCTCAAAGTCATGTTTGCTTGTTTGTTTCATTAATATCTTTTCTCTTGTGGGTTTTTCTGTAAAACGGTGCATCAAGATTTTATACGTAACTATATATTTTTTTTATGATCCATTTGAATATTCCTGTTGAACAACAATGGGGCATTTATATTTCACTAAGTGGAGATGTATCCACTTTGCCAACACTCAGACAGATGAGAAAGACATGATATGTAAGCTCACACAACATGGGGAACACGAATCGGACGAGATGTGCTGAACATTTCCTCGGCATGATTCACAAACTAATTAAAAGCGGCCGTGCTGTTGTGAAATTAAGGCCAGACGTTTGATTCAAGTGATTCATTCTTTCAAAATTGCGACAGGCTGCTAGGCATTTGTGGCTCAGATTTGCTTTTATAGTGCTGGATGACAATGAAACGTCATCCAGAGAGAGAGAGAAAAGAAAGAATAATATTGTCTGAAAGAATATCATATTGTCTGTTTTTTTTTTTTGTTTGTTTTTTTTAAATCAGAAGGAGCTCACATTATGTTGAGGTAATCTGTCAAAAGGTAAATTAATTTAATTTCATTGTTTTATTTTTTTTTTATTTATTTATTTTTTGAGGTTTTGGCTATTTAACTTGGCCAAAAGATAATGTCTTAATTTAGTTTTATTTTATAATCGTACGACAAGATTGCCATTCGTTCTTCTTCTTTATGGTAGTGATTAAACTGAGGTGGGCAGGTGGCTTCTGCCTCCTAATGAGGAAAATACTTTCTAATGAGAGGTGCCCATTAGTGCTGACCTTATAAACTGGAGGAAGTGACCTGATTCATACAAAAACTTGACAAGTTAACGTCCCGCCTTTTCCCCTAAACCACCAGCAAATGCTTTCCTGAGATAGTTTTCATGGGAACCACCCTGATCAAGATGATACAGGAAATACAGCTTTAAAAAAATACCAAGGGTTTTTTTTGTTGTTGTTTTTTTTGTGGGCAAAAGAGTTTGCAAGCTTTATTTTCTTAGCTTATATATGAATTTCTGGAGAAAAACTCCATCTGAAGAAAAACTGTGAGAATGATGATAAATTAGAAAACGCAAAACGTTTCCAAAATGAGCTTTAGAATAGCAAAACACTGAAAGTTGTCAGTATATTTTGTGTTTTTTGTTTTGTTTTGTTAAAAATACCAAGAGATTATTTATTTATTTATTTATTTTTTGGCTCACACAAAACTTTAGAATTTAAGAATTGAAGTTACTTGACAAATGACCACTTTGCATTTTGTGTCAGAATAAAAATCGATGCAATTGCAGATTGATTTCACATTACGTAGCATTTAGTTAGTATTACTAAGACAAATATTGTGGGAAAGGTATGAATTTTTTTTTTATTATAATGACTAAATCAGTCAAAATAGCTTGGTAGGTAGAGTAGGTAGATGAGTAAAAGATTAAAACGGGACTTGGTCAAAAACCATAAACCTAGCTTCTGACCTTTATCTATCCCTGACTTTTAGACATCAGCAGTGAAATCTGAACCTGAACCTTTAAGATTTACCGACTGAAGTTTAAAGGTCAAATTAGAGAAGGTTTTGTGGGCAAAAGGTCTTTCAAGCCTTATTTTATTAGATTATATATGAGTTTCTGAAGAAAAACTGCATCTGAAGAAAAATTATAAAAGGCAAAAAGTGAATGAGGTTTAGAATAACAAAACAATGAAAGTGGTCAGTATTTCAACTTTGTATTTGTTTTTTGTTTTGTTTTGTTGTTTGCTTTGTTTTGTTTTGTTGTTTTGCTTTGTTTTGTTTTGTTTTTCTTTGCCTTGCTTTGTTTTGTTTTTTGTGTGTTTTGTTTTGTTTTGTTTTTCTTTGTTTTGCTTTGCTTTGCTTTGGTTTGTTTTGTTTTGCTTTGAACCCATTTCTGGAGCTCCCCCAACATTTTCAATGTCTCACTAATCAAACACATCTGATTGAGACCTGAAACAGGTCTGTCAAGAACCACTGTTTTAGATTATAGATATAATTATACAGTATGTCAGCAATTTTTTTATCATGTACACTTTGACATCAAAATAGTGAAGCTGTGATTTACCTGTCCACACTCAAAGCACACAGATTGAGTACTGTAATCCCAACAGATGCTTTCTGGAGGAAAGGCACCAGTTTACACAGGAAGAGTCCAAAAGAGCTGTCATCAAATGGCCATTTTGTGAGAAGTAGCTGCAAGAAAAATAGTGTCATTCATGACTAGGATTCCTCAGCCATATGACCCACAAGCTAATCGCTCACTCTAGTAGAATACAATGCATTAAGATGAATTAAATGTGGATGAACTGAGCAACATGTTCTCACTTATTTTAAGTGCTTATGTCTGGACATTTATTTATAAAGAAAGAAAGAAATGGAGATGTTTAACCATAATTGAAGCAGACTAGATTTCTGGAATTCACTTAAATAAATAGCAGATTTTTTGCTTTTACTCTCTGTTCCCGTCTTTGGCCTTACGGGCACACATCTTGTCTTGATGAAATGGCTAAAGAGCCGTTTCAATGGTTGCTTGTATATCAGCCCAGGCACTTCCTTGGTCGTTGTATACTTTTTCTTTTCCTCACCTTGCAAGACTCCAGTAGTGTTGAAAACAAAAACCTCCTGTCTCCTTTTTTGAAGTGTACCCCTTTTTTGTAATGACATTTGCGTCATCAGAAGGTTTTTTTTCTTTGTTGGTTTGGACTTCTGCGAAGTCTCATCATTTAAGTGGCCTTGACAATGTTCTCTGAGAGGACCTTGCCTTTTGTTAAACAGGAAAAGTATGTAGATTATGCTCAGGTTTAGAAAGGAAGCTCCTCACGTGTATCCTGGCCCTGCTTGTATGAGGAGTGCAGAGTTTAATCAGTGGCACAGCTGGAGAAGTGTGTTTGTATGTGTATTTGATGTATATTGGAAGTCAGTGGTCTGGAGTGCACACGAGTCTGTGCGTCACAAAACAAGTCATGCTAAATATCACACTTCTGTTTTAAAATATTGATGTTTTTTCACATGAACTTTCACTTGACACCTTCCATCCTAATAAAGCAACACTCGAGATCTCTGATCTCAAAACTCATCTGAGTATGTTCATCTGACATCTCCACCCAATATCCTGTTGAAGTGTCTCTCAAAATAAATTTTGTAAAACATAATAGCTGACTTTATGGATGCTGAAAATTGGAAGACAAACATTCAGTGCTAAACTCATTTCAGAGAGCGTTTTAACTTTATAAATTGTGAAGACAGACTTCAGATAGGAATGAGAGTACAAGAGATAAAGAAAAAAAACACTCTTGTTTAAAACATTGTTTTAAGAGTTTTAACATTGTTTTCAAGTTTTTAGAAATGCACTCTTTGTATTCATGTTTGTTAAAAAAAAAAACATAAAAAAAAACACTCTAAAATGTAATGTGGTGTATCCATCAAATGTATTCACAAAAATAAATAAAATTACATTTAAAAATTTACATAAAGTAAATAACATTTTGTACACTTTTGAATACATGTGATTGTTTTCCCCCTTTTAAATATCTTTCTTTATTATTATTATTCATTCATAAATGTCAGTACATTTTGGGGGGTCACACTACATGACATTTTACAACGTGAAGTAACTGTGCTTTGTCATAAAAAGTTAAATTATCTTACATTTTTTGGATAATTATACCTTGTCACACAGTCATGAGGATATGCAGGGGTCCTGTATGATATCATTTCCTGTTTTATGTTTATTTTATTTTTTTTTTGCTTGTTGTTTGGACCACGTGTTTTTTAAAGATTGCTACACAAGACTTTTTATTAAGCAACAAAGCAGTTTTGTTGAAATGTTCTTTATTTTATCCCATAAAAAATCATAATAGATGATGCCAAAATACTTTTTAATAATTTGATTTTTTTTTTTTTTTATGAGGCTAGTTTCTTAATTACAATATCAGGACGGTTGTATGTCCTTGACATTTTTGGAGCATACTTTTAATACAGAAATTCAAAATATGCTGAATTTACTGAAGACATTCTATGTCTGAATTGCATATTTCATCTGTTTTTGAATAAATACATTAAAATCATTGACCCATCTGCTAACACAGGCCTCTGTTCACTGTCAAGTACTGTGTTCACTGATGAGCCGAAAATCAGACAAGTGACTTTGGCTAGTGATGAAGCACTAGTCAGAACAGGGCTATTCATTTGGATGGCAGCCCTTCAGTCCCCTGTTTATTTTATCAGGCCATATCCCTGCTGCACTCATCACGAAAACCTCACTAACCATAATAGGACGGCCCTAGAGATAAACTCTGGATGACCATATATAATTATACGCCCCTGCCCGGTGCATCTAAGCCCCCTCCCAACTTCCTCTACCAGCTCATTCTCCCTTCCTGCGCTCGAGTACTCTCTTTTGTATTGTTCTCTATAGGCTTTGTGAAAAGTAGCCTTTGAGAGCAACATGATGTCATGCTTCCTTCCAACTGAAAATAATGAAGAAACCGATCTGTGCCTACCTTGTAGACATTGATAGGGATGTCTATGGTGATGTAGAGGAGGTCTCCAAGAGCCAGGCTGGCGATGAGGGCATTGGGTCCATTCCTCATACACTTGTTTTGGTAAATAATCCTCAGCAAGGTGGCATTACCCACCATTCCCACCACAAACACAGCACAGGAAATAATTGTGTTAATATACTTAAAATAGTGCTTGATGGAAGTGGGGTCCTTGCAGGCTGGAGGCCCCTTCATTCTGGTATTGTTATTCAGCAGGGTTTTTCTGGTTGTGGGCTGGAAACTTTTATGCACATTGATTTTGGATGTAGTAAAGTCTTGAAGGACTTCCTCTGTTCCATTAATGTGACATATTCCAACTGTGGCCAGGACGGCCATTAGCAAAAACAAACGTAGCGTCATAATGCCCATTGCAGAACGCAGTTCGCTCTTTGATTTCCAGATGAGGTGATATGAGCCTGATTATGGCTATTTAGCACAGCTGTGGGATAAGAAACAACAGGATGGACATCAAAACCACATCCATGTCATAAAGCAAGTTAGAGTTCAGTTTGTCGCAGCTCAAGTACACAAGATAAAGAGACATACGACGCAGGCCTCAGAATAAAACAAAATCAAAGAGAATTACTTAAACATGTAACACTAGATCTGCAAAACTTCAAAAGGGATTTAGTGGAGGAGCACAGATGGAGAGTGCCAGTACGAGTTACTGTCATGCTACGGGGACGAGACGTTGCCTTTCCTATCATTCCCGGCAAGTACCCATCAGTGCTGGCATGGTGCTAGTGGCACAGCATCAAGCTTTTGTCTTTTCATTTGTAATTTTTAAAATGCGCCCGTTGCACGGCTTGGTTTCCTCAACACGCATTCCCGCTCTGGTTTGCATTTGGCATTCATAAGGGCAGTTTCCCCAAACTTAATAAAAATGGGAAATCAAGAACAGACCACTGCTTAATAACAATTACAAGGTTTTAAATCAATCAGATATATTTTTGGTAACAATAAGTCTCCGTTTGTTAATATTAGTTAACTTAATTAGTTGACATGAACTAACAATGAAAAAAACGTATAAATTATTTATTAATATTAATGTTAATTTCAAAATTTAATACATTATTAAAATCAAAAGTTGCATATGTTAGTATTTCATAATGGATATAAGCTAACATGAACAGTTGTGATGTTAACAAAGGTAAATAAATGCCGTAACAAATGAACTAACAGGACCTTATTTTATAGTGTTACCAAATTTTCCAATAACCTAAAGCTTCGTATTTTGACTAATTAAATCACTTATGCTGAGAAGAACATTAAAATGTCTATTTTTCTATTGTTAATAACAAAGAAATGATTTGAATGTCTTTCAGATAAGTTAAATAAATCCATAACAAACATAGCCTATTCGTACAGGAGAATCACAAGTGAGAAAAGTTAATCAACTCTCATCTTGTTTGGAATCATTTGAAACCCCCTTTCATTATCTTGACAGCAAAGGAACACTTCTGAGCCAAGATGTGTTTCCTGTTCAAAGTCCCCGCCACCACCTGGTACACAAGGAACTATTTAGTAGACAGCCCTTCAAGTAGCATCTCAGTTTAGCATCAGCTAGGCACTAAAGGGATCTTTAACGGCACGTAAACTGCTACACTTATGAATTATAAATGCCTCCTGGTTTTTCACCTACCGCTCCTTAAATGTCTGCCTTCCCCAGGATCCCGTCAGTCAGTCAGTCAGTGAGTTAGTGAGACGAATATTCGGCTAGAGCCCCCCAGACATCTGTGTGGTATCATATGAGTAATTAACCAACTATCAAAGTGTAGCAGGATCCCATTTGGACGCCACGACGCACCAGAGCTGCTGTGAAGGGGCTGCGCATTCTGTCTCTAGCTTTTCCTGTGGAGAATTGCTGTGTGTGTGTGTGTGTACGTGTGTGTGTACGTGAGTGTTTAAGAGAGAGCACTTTGATGGGGTGGGATTGCAGTTCTCCACCTCCCCCCTCGGCTGGGAGGGGGGCCCCAAAGGAAACACCAGCGCTTGGTGAGGCACAGCCTGCCTGACTGTCTACAGTCAACCTAAGCTCGGGAAGCATCAGGAGGAATTACGAACCCTCTCCTGAGGTTTGCCTTCGTTTTCTCCCTCGATCTTTGCGTTTCTCCGACAGAACTCCTGCCGCTGTGTCGTAACCTTCTCCCAAATGACAAACTCGCCTCACTTTCCTTCAGATGCGATACTGACAGCTATGCAGGAGAGGGTGTGGGGGACAGCGGTGGGATTGAGAGCCAAATATCCCTTGAACTTTCTACGCCCGAAATATCACAATGTGGGTGGTCGGACTCAGGGGAAAATGCGATTGCTTGTGTGAACATAAAAGCCTACGTAAGCCTTGGGTTCAAGTCTGCTTTACCAGCCTTAAATAAATTGAAGCTATTTTGGATACTTTTTCATTATGTGCCCTGGCAGTGTGATCTCAAGAAGGTCGATTAGAACAACAAGCTTGTATAAAACAAAGTTCCTGGCTGACTACATCACTGTCCATTATGCAACCTATATGTCTATGCTGAGCAAAATGGGCCATTATCAATATGGGGTCTAAGTGCAGGAAGGCTTCTATCAGTACTGCAAACAGGCACCTTCATAAGCTGATACAGCAACTGTACTTGAATATCATTGAAACTCACTGGGCCATGATGATGTTTTATATAGCAGTGCTAACCCTTACGAAAAATAAGTTTATTCAAGTGTGCTATTAGTATACTTCTTTTAAATTAAAAATAGGAAAGTATACTTTTAGTCTACTTTTTATGTACTTCTCAGAAATGGGCTTTATGTACTTCTCAGAAATATACTTAAAATTACTTGCAGTATAAAACTACTAAACTAGTAGTTTACTGAGACTATACTTCAAAGTGTACTAAAAATGCTACTACAAGTATTTAATTAGTAAACTATCAGTATACCTATAAGTACACTTTTAGTATAGTTGCAGTACAAACTAAACATTTTGATGTAAACTAGTTGTGTACTCAAAGTTTACTACTGTTATACTTAAAGTATGCTTAAAAGTATAACTTTTATATACTAGAAAGTGGGCCAATTTAGTCCCAAGGAGTATTGAAATAGTACACTTACAAGTATACTACTAGTACACTGATATTTGTATACTTACTACATAAAGTATACTTAAAAATATACTTGAACTTTACTTAAGTATACTTACTAAAATAAACTTGAAGTATACTACTTTTTGGTAAGGGAATGCCTCCTCATTACAGGTGCTTTATCAGGTTGTGTTAAGATATTGAGGTTTATCTCTTCCTTTCACATTGTATGCGAGGCTTGATTAGCACTCTCTGATAACTTGTAGGCTTTCACTGGTTGACATTTATTTACAAAGCACTAATTGTTTTGTTGCCTTCATATCTAATGATGTATGTTAATTAAATTAAATATGTTAATATAATCAGCTGATGTATTATGTGCATCGTTAAATGTCAAAAACAGATTTTGGCAGATAGCAATGGTTAAGTGTATAGTTCATCACATTTCTTTTATTAAAGTTTATTAAAATAAAGTTTATTAGAGTTTTTATATGCACACACACAGAGTACTGTTCAAAAGTTTGACCAACATGTATTTGATCAAAAAATTCTGTAAAAACAGTAATATTCTAGTCTTCAGTGTCACATGATCCTTCAGAAATCATTCTAATATGCTGATTTGATTATCAGCAATCATGTCTTATTATTATCACAATTCCAGTACTATTTAAATAAAATAATATTTTTTGTGGAAACTGTAATATATATTTTTGTCAGGATTCTTTGATGAATAAAAGGTTCAAAAGAACAGTGTTTATTTGAACTATACAATGTAAATGTCTTTACTGAAACTTTCATACTTGCTAAATATAAATATTAATTTCTTTAAAAAAAAGAAAGAAAAAGAAAAGAGAAAATGTACTGACCCCTGTTGAATCATTATCATATCATATAATATATCGTATATCATGTCATATCATCATATATCATATATCTTTTAAGATGAAAATCTTTGATTCCTGGATTCCTTTATCATATTTTCCTTGATTTTTGTCCCCCTCCTTTATTTGATTGCTGGCCTTTTTTTTGATGCACCTGAGTGGAGGAGTGTTTGTTACACTTTATTATACCATCAGAAATGGTTTATATTAATAAACTGAGTATTATTCTCACAGGGAACAGCAGCAGTAATCGGTCCTAATGAACAAATGTACAAAAAAAAAAAAGACAGTTTAAAATGTTCACAAATACACCATATATTATCCCTTTATAGTTCTCCTTTAGCTCATATTCTCATCACGTTTCCATGCGGCCAGATGCTATGGGCAGTATAATTCCCCTTTTCATTCCATTTGTATGTGCATCTTTTAATTGGAGTGTTCATTTGCAGCTAATCAGCCTGCTTAGTATTAATTGTGACTTAATTGGGTAATACTAATATTTATTGCCATTCAATTTTAAAATGATTGTGTTTTCTTTAATTGTAGGCATGAATTTATAATAGCTCTTGAATAAGTCATGGTCAACAGTGGCATATATTTTATTAATAGTAACGTGAATTGCTGACAGGATCCTTTTTCACAGAGTCCCTCAAGTCTGCCGGTAGTTTCAATGGTGTCACAACTTTTGGGTGGAAAGGGAGAGCGAGAACAAGAGTGTGTGTGTGTGAGAGAGAGAGAGAGAGAGTTGAGTTTGGAGTCTTTGTTAATCAAGACATTAATATATAAAATGATGAAACCTTTACCTGGTCCCAGTTGTTTTAGGCTTTCACGTTGTTGTGCTGTTGTTGTTTGGGCTCTTCATCTGGTATTAATGCCATTCTGTCTGAACTCAAAGATGGCAGGCTGCCTGGTAATTCATATGCTTGTTCTCTGATGGCATCTGTGAAAATGTGCTCCGTGCATATTGGTACATACCCTGTGGGAGGGAGCAGGAGCTCAAACCTCTGACTGAGTGGGATGTACGCGGTTTCATAACTGGGGCACTTGCACCAAAAACAGAGAGAGAGAGTGAGAGGGAGAGAGGGAGGGAGGGAGGGAGGGAGGGAGGAAGAAAGAAAGACTGGAAAAGAAGGGCCAATTGATTGTCTGTGTTGTGACTGTGATTGACATGCTGACACAGGGTGTATGAACCACTGCAGAATAGTTTAAGTTGAAGTACTGAGAATTAGAATATTGAATTGAGTCATATAGTATATAAAATGTTTCACACAAAAAAATGAATGTCTGAGCTTCTGGTAAAATGGATTTATATACTTCTAAAAAAGTACCATAAAAATATCACAAAAGTAGTCCACATGAGTTGTGTGTGCTATATTCCAAGTCTTCACTTTCACTTTCACTTTTTATTTATTTACTTATTTATTTTGAGCTTGTTTGCTAGTTATCATCACCTCAGTCATACCATTTGCGGTCAAATAATTTCAAACATTTATTTATTTATTAATAAACACAAGCATGAGTGAGATTTGTGAGATAAAGATTAATAGTGACTTTTGAAATTTTGATATGTTTCTCACAGAAATCTATCATGTGACTTCATAAAAGATGGAATATACATTCCAAATCAACCTAAATGCATAAGGTTTATTCAAATAAAATAAAATATAAGGGTTAGATAAGGTAGAAAGAGCTTTTTACAAATGCAGATTGCTACTTTTTATTCATTTAGGAGTTTAGAATAAAATAATGTATTTTAAAAAATACAAAAATGGTATAAATCACTATCCACTTTTGTCTGCTTTTTCCACGCAATATTTTCACCACAGGAAATTACTCAAACTTCACATCAAGTTTCACATTTAAAGTCTCCACCATCATCACATTGTCTACTCAACCTCCTTTTGTTGTAGAAATGGCATGATTTATGGAGGATCTGGAAAAGTTTTCACATTAGTCATTAGGCTATGACACCAGAAGGTCTAAGGTCAAGAGAAGTGTTCCTATTATCTGTTCTCTATTACAAGGGAGAGACACAACAGCGCAGACAGACAGTTATGCTCTAGATTATTTAAAATATGTACTTTTTGAATAAGAACAGTTTTGATGAGCTGAGAAGGTAAATAATTTTAGATGATGGTTGATGTCTTTTTGTAAATCTTGTTGTATACTTGTATACTGAAAATCACCGTGGTTTCATATAATAACTTAATAGACGTTTACAACAACTGCAACAGCATAAAAACAACTTTTGCTTATTTACTCACATGTGTTTGTAGGTCAGCTAGACACTGTTATAGCCAACATCATCAAATGAGTCACCGTTGAGGAACTTTGTTAGTATTGTGTGCCCATACAACATCAAAATAAAATAAATATTATGGTCTGTCATATTTGCATTTTACCTGCTTGTAGCTTTTGTATTGTTGCTGGCCAAACTCAAGCTACCTATAGGCAACATGACAAGGTAACTGATAGTACAAGTCTAAAAAAAAAGTCAGTAGAGCTCGAGACACATTCCTAAAGCACCCCTTGCCTAATCTGCTTTTTGTCAGACATGCTCATTGCGAGAAGCGATAAGGTCTGAGCACACGTCTATATCTGGGGCATGCTTGCTGCGTAAGCTCTTAAATAAACACTCGGGGGACATCTTGGACTTAATAACTGTTCATCCTCCAGAAAACTCTTTCTAAACTTCTATTTAGTAGAGGCATCATTCATGTTTGCCAAAATTCAGAAAGTTTGGAAAACACAAGCTTTTCATTTGTTTGAAATGAAAATTCAAAACAGTCTAGAGAAAAGGAATGAATTATTCCTTTTAGGAGGAGTCAGAAAGGTGTAACATGAACTAGCAAAGCAACGAAACACTTCACTCTCTCTGTGCCAGCAGAGGCTTTATTTATTTTGCAGATAAATAATTGAAAGACTAGTTCATTTAATTTTGTCCAGTTGCTCTGGTTGAAGTAAAAACACATGAAAAAAAAAACAAACAAACAAAAATACAAACAGAAAGAAAAGTTTACAGTTTACAGTGACATTCACAAAAATACACTATAATATTATTATATACTATCCTTCCAATATGCCCAGAAGGACTCGAAATGAATTGGACTGTAATAGTAAAATGTGAAATACCTATAGTGTTTAATACATAATTCAGTGCAATATAACCAAGTAATGATAATCAATGCTGAATCTTAAAATAAACAAATTAAACAAATTTAGAAATGAAAGATTATATAAGTTATATACAAGACTGGATACTTGAAAAAAAAAACATAAAAAATGCATCACAGTTTCCACAAAAATATGAAGCAGCACACCTGTTTTCAGCATTGATAATAATAGGAAATGTCACAGAAATAAGTTACATTGATGTATATATATATATATATATTCAAATAGAATACAGTTATGTAGAATAGTAATATTTCTTTTTTATTTATTAAAAAATTTTTTTTTTTGAAAATGTTAACCTCTCACCCACTCATTTGTTGCTCCACTAGAAGTATGTACTGTATGCAAAATACCATCCAGATAATTTGTCATTTGGGTATGCTCAAAGAATGTATCTTTTTATCAAAAGGTACCTCAAAATATGATTGGTGACATTAGCAGAGTTTTTGTTCAATGATAAAATGTTGACTCTTTCTGATATCAGATGAGGGGCAGTCATGACCTAATGGTTAGAAAGTCGGACTTGTAACCCGAAGGCCGTGGGTTCAAGTCTCAGTACTGGCAGGAATTGTAGGCGGGGGGAGTGAATGTACAGTGCTCTCTTCCATCTTCAGTAACCACGACTGAGTTGTGTTCACTACTCATTGTTGTATGTGTGCACTTGGATGGGTTAAATGCAGAGCAGAAATTCTGAGTATGGGTTACCATACTTGGCAATATGTCATGACAATGGCAGAAGACTCGCAACTTCTTCGTTATTCTTCCTAAATGAAGATCCTGGAACAATGCAAACGCAAGAAAGAGATGTTGTAAAGAGATGTATCCAAGAGTACAATAGACTCTTCTCAAAGACTGAAGAAGAAATGTAGTTTATTATGCAGATTGTCGAAGAGCACCAGTTTCCAGTTTCTGCAGCTGAGGCACGTGTTGGATTGTCATCACAATCTAGATCAGATCGCAGTTTTTCAAAGATCAGTTCTCATCAGCAGCAGCACAAGCGCAACGGTGCTACATGTCAGTGCGCTGCTCACAAGGCTATCAGTGCAAATGTAATTTAACATTTTAAGACCAACAACAATGTTCTGTGTTCTCGTTTTTAACCTAATTCACAGTTTACTAATGCTTTTGTATAATTATTAATTATATGCTGTTATGGTCTTTAAGAAAGAATTTCAACTTTGTTGAGCATACCCCAAACGTAGTCCAATCTTAGCAAAATTTGGTTTGTTTCCATTTCTCATTAAAGAGAGTTGACTGGGTGGGTGAGACCTGAAGATTTCAAAAGTCCATAAATAAGGGCCACCCAGTATAAATCAGCCTTAATGTATGCATGTATGTATGTATATGTGTTGTGTGTATAAGTGTAGTTCTTAAAGGAAGTGGTTGTAATGCAAATATATGACTAACAGTATAAAGTGTACAGACTAATGGCAGTGGACAGGAAGGATTTTCTATCTCTCAGTGTTACACCAGGGCATGATGATTCTAGAACGGAAAGTTATCTTGTTATGGAGGTATCCATAATGTTTAAAAGTTTGGACAGCACCCTTCTCTCAGTCACCACCTTCAGTGAGTTTGTTCCCAGGACAGACCCTGCCTTCCTTAGCAGTTCTCTGTCCTTTATTATATAATAGCAGACCACTGCATAAAAATAACACTTGCTACCATAGACTGAATATATTGTTGTTCTGCATATGTTGAATGACCCAAGCCCTTTCTTGCACGTGTTGACTGAATGTTAATAGACCAGTCAACCCTGCTGTTCAGGTGCATTCCCAAGAACTCGGAGGACTCCACCATGTGAACATCCTCCCAACGGATGCAAACTGGGGTGAAAGGTTTCCTCTTCCTATTTAAGTCTAAAACCGACTCTTTTGTTTTTTCCACATTGCACTTTCAAAGGTTCTGCTCACACCAGTCCACAAAGACACCAGTGACTCCTCTGAACTATTCTTCCTCTCACACATCCAGCAATCAAAGTGTCATCAGAGTATTTCTGTAGGTGACGTGACCCAGCGCTGTATTTAATGCCTGTTGTATGAATTGTAAACAGGAAAGGAGCCAGGACATTTCCTTAGGGAACTCCTGTAAAACTGACCACCTGATCCAACACACAGTCCTTCAGACAACCAGTATTGTCCTTCTTAGTATGTTCCTTAGAGTGAAAATGTGATAACAGTTATCACAGTGTTTCCATTTTTATTCAGATGAGTGTATACTACCCTTCAAAAGTTTGGGTTTCGAAATCCATTAAATTGATCAAAAAAGTGACAGTAAAGATGTTTAAAATAATAAGAAATGTTTCTTGAGCACCAAATCAGCATATTAGAATGATTTCTGAAGGATCATGAGGCGTGAAATATGAGAAAAAAAAATGCATTTATTCTGTTTTGGTTAAGAAGTAATAGCAAGGATTAGTTATGGATTGATATGGACCTTGCAGTCCATTAATTGTAAGTCATACTTTTTGTTGATTTATGAGCTGCTTTAACAGATTCAGTGAGTTTGTTCAGTGAAGCGTCCATCAGACTGATTCAAACTGGTAACTCCTGATTTTGTAAATCTTTTTTTTTTTTTTAAGTGATTCATTAAAAGAACTGACTCATAAGAACTATGCGTTAGTAAATCAGACTACATAGCACCCACAGTTTGAAAACTCTCATGACTCGCCGTCTTATGTATGGGAACCGAAACATGACTTTTTATGACTTCTTGGAAACTTAAAGGAACACTACAAATAAATGTCCACTTGCTGTCCATATTAGCCGCTGACCCTGAACAACCTTTCAACAGCGTATTTTGAGTTCCCGTTTCAATCCTAAGTTCTAAACTAATACATTTCAACCACCCTCAAAAACTACTGAGCATTCTTATGTGCCTCTTAAACTTCACCTCACCAAGAGCAAGTCGACTCAAAGCATCTGCAAACAATTATAGAAATAGCATCTGAGATGCAATATCAACACAGCTGGCCAAACCTGAGTGATCAGCAGAATCACTCAAGGGGAAGTTTTAGTTTTAATTCAATAATTGCATCCATGTGGTCTGCGTATGCTTTTGTATCAAGTGTCAGATATTTGTAGATAGTTCAAAAAGGAACTGATGAAATTAGTATAACCTGGAGCTTTTGTAGCACTTTGTGTTGTGTAGTTGAGGGAACACACTACCGTTCAAAAGTTTGAGGTCAGTAAGATATATTATAATTAAAAAAAAAAAAAAAAAAATAATGCTTTTATTTAGCAAGGATGCATTAAACTGGCCAAATGTGACAGTAAAGACATTTATAATGTTACAAAAGATTTATATTTCAAATAAATGAAATGTTCTGTTGAACTTTCTATTCATGAAATAATATGTATCTGGGTTTCCACAAAAGTATTAAGTAGCATAATCTTTCTCAAAATTAATTATAAAAACGAATGTTTCTAGAGCAGCAAATCAGCATATTACAATGATTTCTGAAGGATCATGTGACACTGAAGACTGGATTAATGATACTGAAAATTCAGATTTGCATCACAGGAATAAATTACATTATAAATATATTAAAATAGAAAACACTTATTTTAAATTGTAAAATTATTTAACAATATTTCAGTTTTTTACTGTAGTTTTGATCAAATAAATGCAGTCTTGGTGAGCATAGAAGTCATCTTTCAAAAACTTTATCAATCCCAAACTTTTGAATATTGTTCACAGTGCTTTCATGTGTCTAAAAATAAAACTACTCCAGTAAAGTACAGATACTTGAAAAATGTACTTAAGTACAGTAACGAAGTAAAACTACTTCGTTACTGTCCACCACTGGTCTAAAATGAATTAATGTCCATATTTGACAAATCAGATATTATGTTTTATAAATAAGTGTTGTGCAAATTGCTTTTTATAAAGTAGGACATGACTTCCTGCAGCTGCTTAGAAATCAGTAACACCCCAAACATACATGAGCCGTAGTTCCAAACAAGTGGCAAATGAGCATAATCAGTCAATGGGGCCCAACCCTCTAAACAAGTACAGAGACTCTCTTATTCTTCACAATTCTCTCTCTCTCCCATTACACATGGACCTCAAAGCTCGTTCTCATGTGAAAACAAAAGTACACTTCACTCCCAATGTTCTCCCACTCTCTCTGTCTCTCTCTGTGTGTCTTGCTTTCCTTTTCTTGATTGCAAACAGTGTAATGTTAAGTTTTGATGTTTACCACATGGGCGATTACCACAAAGTCATTTGAGGGCTGTTATGAAAGCATTCTCAATGACTTTATCTTTCCTTCAGCCTTTTTAAAGGAGCGCAGAACATTTATGTGAGTTAATCAACATTGGCTCTGCTTTTCTTCTGTTTCTCTGCCTGATTTACCGCAGCTCTGGGCAATGATTCGTCAATTGGCAACTTCCCAGCATGCCTCAGCCAATGATGGTACCAGAAGTAAGTACAACCCGATAAAAAAAGACTTCAGTCGCGAACAACCCACATTGTTTTACGAGTACATATCTGAATTGTGCGTACATATCTCAACTAAACGGTCAATTCCCATGTCAAACTCTAGCATAATAATGCTCCAGTGGATGATTTAAATTGGTTTAATATGTAATTGTGTCTAAATTAAAGTGTTCAAAAGTTTGGGGTTAGTAGGATTTTTTTCAAAAAAATATAGTTCTCATGAAGAAATGTAAAAACGCAGAATGTTTTCTGTAAGGGTTAGATTTGGGGGATAAAATGCAAAGTTTGTACAGTATATCGACAATGGAGAGTGCTCAAAAAACACATAACCCTACATGTGTTTGTGTGTTAGCACATTGCTAAGCTAGTGGGAAACCCAATGTAAATACTGGGTAAGATTAATAATATTTAATTGCACTATTATTAATACATGACATTTTTCTGTAATTTGGAATAGAAATGTATTTCTGTAATTTTTCTCACCCCATTGTCTATCTTTGCTTTATCTTTGTTTCACTAACCTTGCTGCAGTGCATCATGGGTGCATGAATGCAGTATCTGTTGGCAGCTCACTAGGTGTGAAAGCATATGCAAATGCAATCAGTGATTAGCAGTTCGCCTCCAGCATTGGAATAATCTCTGACCCAATACTAGCATGTCAAAGCCCCTTCAAAACCCTTTCAAAGAACACATCCCAAGGTACTAATGAGCAGATGTATGTCTAACAGCAAATGTATAAACACAATTTTTAAACTAATGCTTATGTGCCCGAAGACTCTTACACTCTAAAAATACTGGGTTAAAAACAACCCAACTTGGGTTATTTGGCAACTCTGCACTGGGTAAATATTGGACAGAACACATGCTGGGTTATTTTGTCCCATCTGGTTGGGTTAATGTTTTTACCCAACATGCTGGGTTGTTTTATTTAAGTCAACTATTGTTTAAAAATGATTATATTGCTGCCTTAAAATGGGCTGGAAATTAAAATATCACACACAGAATTACTAGACGTAACAGCAATAATCAAAAGATGGACATTTATTATTAAGCAAGGACACATGGACAAAATACAAGACAAATTGAATTTATTTGGGTGAATACAGCATAGTTTACAGTATTACATACATTTAATCTCATTCAACATGCATTTTAGAAATAAAAAATGTAATATTTTTAATGAATTTAAGTGTATTCAACCGTTCTCTGTAATCATTTTTTGTAATTTACATACATTTAATCTCATTCAACATGCATTTTAGAAATAAAAAATGTAATATTTTTAATGAATTTAAGTGTATTCAACCGTTCTCTGTAATCACTTTTTGTAATCAGCTGACTGATATCTCGTCCTTATGTTGCGTTGCGTAAAATAATATAATTTACAGCACAGTAAATACTTTATAAATGAAATAACATGTATACAAAACTTTATTTCACTGAAGAAGTGCACCAAATCAGTGGAGGTGGCGCTGAGAACTGCTCTCTTCTGTAGAGGACACAAAAAGCCTCAGATATATTGGTTGAATGGTTGTCTGACTGTAACTCAGCAGCTGGGTTGTTTCGTTGGAGACAGGCTCAACCCAGCCGTTGGGTAGAAAAAAAAAAAAACAACCCAGCATTAAAAATGACCCAGCAACTTAGTTACAGAAAAACTACCCCAAAAAATATTAAAAATAACCCAATAAAATGACCAAACAAGCTGAACCCAGCATTTGGGTTAAAAAAAATAACCCAGCACCTCGGTAAAAATATTAAAAACAACCCAATAAAATGACCCAACAGGCTGAACCCAGCATTTGGGTTAAAAAAAATTACCCTTTTAGACCCTTTACCCTTACCCTTTTTTTTTTGTATTTTTTAGAGTGTGCACTTAACTACATCTGCTGTATTGTCAACCTGCATAATCAAAAGCATCAAATTAATGTCAGTTTATCCTGGGACATGCTGCTCTCAGTGCCACTTTGTTTAGCTCAGTGTAATGACTATACACAGTGCCATCACTATCTCTTCCTTCCTGTCTATAATGACCAAAAACAACCAAACAGGCGTTCACATATCAGACAGCCTCCACTAGCCTTTACGATCAAATGCGTAAGAGAGGTTAAAGTGGCATCACACAATTTCTTCTATGTTGAGAGAAGGGATATGGTTGGGTGACTGTGTTTTTATACGCAGTCTGTTGTGTTCATAGAAATGGGTGTGCTTCCTGTTCTTGGGTGGGCACTTGAAGGGTTTGCTGAGATAACTTTCAGTTTGATTTGAGACAACAAAGAGTAAAGTGCATTGATTTTTATTGCTTCTTATGATTTGTTGACATATTTTCTATATAAAGGAGTTATAGAGGATCTATTTGTAATCAGTCTAACAGTGTAGAGCTTTCAGGTTAAGACGGTATTGTGTTGCAAAACACTTTGTTTGCTTTTCCTGATGGTCGTAATTGATATTATGCCCATAACTGCACAAACATCTTCATGACTGTGGTGCCCAAATGTCTCTCAAACTCCAGTGGCTCTTTTATTTTCTCCCACACACACACACACACACACACACACACACACACAGGCACGCACACACAGGCACGCACACACAAAACATGCACAAACACCCCGTCCTGGAACTGACATCGCTGAAAACATGCCATGCGTCTACGACCATCATTTCCTGTAGCTTTTTACAGCAAAGTCCTCAAGAAGTCATCAGACAACAGTTGATCAGCAGTAGCATCCTTTATGAGAAATGTATTATGAAAGTATCAAAGTTTGAATGTGAATGTGTCCGCTTGTTGCAGATTCAATGTTAGAGTCTTTAGAGAGGGTGAGAAAAGAGGAGAGAGAAGTTACTCATTGTGTCCTAATTTATTTGTACTTTTTCATAGAGGGGGCGACGTGACTAAAGTGCCTGTCCCTGAGGAATTGCTTAAATGAAGTGCTGGAAAATCCTCTGTCTGTACACATAATCACAATATAAAATAAATGCAGCTGTCAAATTTATTTAAAATGTTTAATTGTGATTTATCTCATAATTTCCTTAGCATTTTAGTTCCTTTCCGATTCAGTTAATTTTAAGGAACAAAAAAACTAAATAATAGGCTTTTGTGTAATTACTAGGTTCAGCAATTTGTGTGAATTAAATTTATGCAGCAGTGCTATTTACTTTTCTCACTTACAGAAAACATTGTACATTTAGATATTTCAAGTGTCTTATGGGGTTGCTAATGAATTAGATTAACTAAAAGGTTCAACTCAAAGGTTGTAAGTTCAAAACCTGGAAGTGGCGATTCATGCGTCACAACCATTGTGCCGTCACTTAACCCCAGGTTGCTCTGTGAGTTGCTTTGGATAAGACAGTGCCTACTAAATTATAAATAATCTTACTTAAGTTGAAAGTCTCACATAGCCAAACGTTTAACTAAACAGCAAACCGATTTCTCAACATTGCAGCTTTTTTTTGGGGGGTGGTCTGAGGCTGGGACCAATAGAAAAGTGACCTTGAGTAATTTCTTTTTTCTTCTTCTCTGCAGAAGAGAAATAGTCTGCTCAGTAATGCAAAACACTCAATAGAGAATGATGAAAATCTCAGAAGCGATTCATTTTCATCTGAACTGAGCCGCATCCTCCAAACCGCGGAACCCTTCGGCCATGTGAGGACTTTAGCCCACGTTAGGAGCTCAATTGAATCCAGATGTCGCTCCAACAATAGCCATTACTTTCACCACTAAATCATTCAGTTCCTGAACGAATGATAGTCAGGCAACTAAAATGAATCGCTTGCTCTTATTGTTAATCACCCTCTAAAAGATTGTTTTTTTCTTTCTATGAGAACTTTCACTCCTTCACACGTTCTGGGAAAAAAAATGCATAAAATGTTCAGTGGTTGTGAAAATTGGTTGATTTGGTTCTTTTGTTTCTGAGATTAAAATAATGGTTGTCAAACAAACCAAAAAATTAGTTGCTGGCATTTCCTCCTAGAAAAACAAGTTTTATGAATTCTCTCTTTGTTGTTTAGTGTCTGGAACTCATTGAGTTCTGTTACGTGGGTTTGCGTGCATAAGTAGAATTAGTCTTTCGTCTGAAACTGTGTTTATCACGAACATATGAACATTCATTCTTCAGAAGTGTTGTTTTGATTGCACAAATATCTCACGTCAAGAACTAAATGTTTAAATACTCAAAACAGCCTAAGGAAGACTGTATGAGGACTGTAAGAGAAGCAATTTGCTATATGTTCAGCAGGATCCAGCAGTGATTGATTGATTGATTGATTGATTGATTGATTGATTGATTGATTGATTGATTGATTGATTGATTGATTGATTGAGTGAGTGAGTGATTGATTGATTGATTGATTGATTGATTGATTGATTGATTGATTGATTGATTGAGTGAGTGATTGGTTTATACCCTATCATTCAAAAGTTTTATTTTCTTATTATTATTTTCTCTGTCTAATTTATTTATTAATATTATTATTTATTTATTTATTAAAAAATAAATTAATACTTCTGTTCAGCAAGGAGTCATTAAGTTGATCAAAAATGAGAGTAAAGACATAATGTCTAATTCAAATAAATGCTTCTGTTCATCAAAAAATAAAAACAAGAAAAAAATGTTTCTTGAGCACCAAATCAGCATATTTGAATGCTTTCTGGAGGATCATGTGACACTGAAGACTGGAGTAATGGCTGTGTAAAATTAAGCTTTGCATCACAGAAATAAATGACACTTATTAAAATACAATACAATAAAATAGCAGTTATTTTGAATTGTAATATTTTGCAATATTACTTTTTATGACAGTATTTTGTTTGTTTGTTTGTTTGCTATTAAAGGTGACATATCTTTCTGACTTTTCCAGGTTTTAAGTGCTATAATCAGGTCCCCGGTGCATCTACCAACCAAGTAAACGTGAAAAAGATTAACCCAGTAACTTTGTTTTGGTAAGCCTTTTTCTGCAAGCGTCTGAGAAAATGAGCGCGTCTGATTTTGCTCCCTTGGTGACGTGGCAAAGGGATCTCATTATAATATTAATGCCCCTTAATCTGTAAGTTTCCACCCACTGAGCCATCGTTGTGTTTTTGCAGTTTTTTCTAACGCCATGACGAAAGTTTGAGCAAAGCATGCTAACTGTTCCCTTTCAGTCAGTCACGTTCGACATTACGTCAGTCGTGACTGACGAATTGGGATCTCGCCCGAGAGCCCAATCACCTTCGAGTGTTAACTAAACAAGCCAATGACAGTTGGCGTGCGTGTTTCGCCAAGCGCACCCCACCCCGCAGCACGGGTATAAAAGGAGAGCGCGTGCAAATGCACATCAGCTTTTCGCTTCGGAGCCGAGCCTTCTACAGGACGAATCTCTGCGAGTGTTTGGAAAACAGCTGGCGTTGGTGTTACGGCGTGTCAGCGGGGGTTGCCATCCAGGCTGCTGAAACCTCGGCGGGCTGCAGCTTTCATTATGCGGTCTCACCGCGACCTCCCCTGGGCGCTTCAGCGCTCTCT
>NW_015537973.1:153913-175652 GCF_001515605.1 Sinocyclocheilus anshuiensis | reverse complement strand
TTTGGCTGCACAGACGAGCACAGAACACTATTTAGAGTCCCAGCCTCAGAGGAGACAACAGAGCAGTGCATTTTTTGATTTATTACTGTATATTGCTGCTGCCTGCCACACATATCTAATATAAACATACGATTTATTTCCCAGCTGTTTACGATATGACTATGAAAAAAGAACTGGTCAAAACAGCTACAGTCCGCTACGAGTTATTTTTACCAACTCTCATTGCTTTCCTCTGTTTGATTCAATCACAAAACCCCAGTTTCATCCGTAGGCTATATCACATCTGGCTGGCTAACGTGAATACATGTATTTACAAAGTTGTGGCAGGTTGTCTGAGCGTGTTCTCTGGGATACAGACATGAGTAACGGGCGCCGTTACGCTATCAGACCTCTGTCGTTGACCTCTGGATGGCCTTAACTGTTGGCCGCTGCTCCGTCTTTCACCGACTGTTCATCTACACCGATACGGACTTCACACTCCCTTAACGTGTAGATCCAAATCAGTCTACATGCCTCTCTGCTGCAGTATAGCATTTGCTGTTTATTTTGGCCCTCGCCCAACAGCCAGTTCAGTGAGGGCTGGACAGAGTCAGGCTAAAGGGATCACACATAGCAGTAATTCACTCTCCATAGCAAATAACCCTTTTTCTGAAAGCTGTGGCGATAAGTGACCATATACAAGACACGCTGGACTGACAGGAGTCTGTTTGTAAAATAAATAAAGATTGACGTCAGAGCTGTTGAAATGTGCTGTTGCTTTTGCTGATAAGTTCGTATATAGATGCTGGATGTGTGTCTGTGGTTGGTTTATAATGGGCAGAAAGGGAAATTGGATCGAGAGTGTGTGCGTCTGCCTGTCCGGAGTTGCTCGTCTGTATTAGATTTATGTTAAATTGGAACAATAAGTTTCTCTCTTCATTTCTGTCTGTGTGACGAAAGAGCAAAGCTTCTCTTCCTGTGTGTATTGTTCAATGGGGCACCGTCGTCATCTCTCGCTAAGCAGGGCTCGACTGAGCATGGGAACCTGTCACATAAAATGAGCTCTGGGATTTCTTCACAATGGGGCGGAGGTCATAACAAGCTTTTTTTTTTTCATCCCACATGACCCTATATTTTGAGTGGAACACATAAGCATGACATAATTGAGAACTGTTAGGATAGTGACTATATTTGATTAAATTATGTCTGTAATATACCGATAAATACCAATGAAAAGTGCTTTTTAATAAAACCAACTCATGCTTACTTCCTAAACTTTCCTGTGCTGACATAATATTATGTTGCTTAGGAATTGGTTATATGATGCAAATGTAAAAATATTTTAGTGTACCAATTAAGTGTTTTGAGGTCACACCCACAGCTGCGTAGTAACTGATTACATTTAATCTGGATTACGTAATCAGATTCCAAAAAATAAGTACTTTATTAAATTACATTTTAAAATACTCATAATTAGACTACAGTTACTTTTTTTCATTGATTACATATTATTCATACAATAGCAATAAATTAATAATTTATTGATTGTCCCTATCCCCTTTTTCATCTTTTAAATGTTCCTTTCTAAAATAACCTACTGCTTATATACTTGCTCTATTCTTTTTCTATTCTGTCTGTTTTCTTTTTATTTATTATATAATTAAAAAAAAAACATGCTACGTACTGCGTGCATGTAAAACATGTAAAACATGTACTGCGTTAAGCTAACTGAGACTTGTTATAGCACTTGTATATCATTGCTCTTTTGTTGATTTTGATTTCTTCCATTGCCCTCATTTGTAAGGCACTTTGGATAAAAAGCGTCTGCTAAATGACTAAATGTAAATGTAAATATACACTCAGAAGGTCTTCCAGTTTTGTGGACGTTCACACAAAGACAGTCATTAGTCAGGTGACTACATAGTAGTTGACCAGTGGATTTACAAAAAATCATTTCAGGTTTAAGAATGGTTTCAACATTGCATCAAGTACTGATGAACACATTAAGTTTTATTTCAATTACATTATTAAACCACATAATTTAATTAATTGTTAGCTTTACATTAAACTCTCAAACACCCTGCAGTTCCTTCACAAACACCAGTTTGGGAAACCTTGATGTAATATAATGTTTAATGCACTTCATGTTGTTAATTACAACAAATGTAATATATTTTCTTACTCTTACTCACTCTTTTTTTTTAATCGATGTGATAAACAAGTTCAGTCAGAAGTAATCTAAAAGTAATCAGAAAGTAGTCTGATTACATTACCAAAATCTTGTAATGTAATTGATTGCGTTACTAACTACGATTTTTATCATGTAATTTGGAATCAGTAACAGATTACAATTTGTAAGTAATCTACCCAGCTCTGGTCATACCATAGTATTTTGTTGTGAATTGTGTGAAAATAAAACTTTATTAATTGACAGTCTGCCTGTTTAACCATCATTTGTGTGAAAAGGAATAAAAGTTGTTGGTGTATTACAGCCACTAGTGTTCATTTCAGCAGGAAACTGCAGAGAATTGTGTGTAAAAAAGTAGTTTTTTTGGAGTTTTCCAATAATGTAGGTTTCCAGTAAGCCTATGTTGCATAAAACATTTCACATTTTTATCCTTTTGTCCTTGATTTCTCAACCCTTTCTGTCCAGTCGAACAACCAGTACCAAGTCTCCCCTTAGAGAACACTGGTCAACAAACTAATCACACCCCCATATTATTATAACAAAGAAATGAGAAAGACAACATCAAAAAGTCCTTCATCAGAAGACTGGGTTCTTGCAGAAGCTAAAGCGCTTGGGAGCGGCCGGTGCAAGCCCTTTAATAATAAACACAACTTTCTGTTCTAGTTAGAAGTTCCCTCCATGGTGGCCTAAAGGTTCTTGTTCAAATGGCCATCTACTCTTACTCATGCATATACAGTGGGTACGGAAAGTATTCAGACCCTTATATAGACAGGTGTGTGGCTTTCCTAATCAAGTCCAATCAGTATAATCAAACACAGCTGGACTCAAATGAAGGTGTAGAACCATCTCAAGGATGATCAGAAGAAATGGACAGCACCTGAGTTAAATATATGAGTGTCACAGCAAAGGGTCTGAATACTTAGGACCATGTGATATTTCAGTTTTTCTTTTTTAATAAATCTGCAAAAATGTCAACAATTCTGTGTTTTTCTGTCAATATGGGGTGCTGTGTGTACATTAATGAGGAAAAAAAATTAACTTAAATGATTTTAGCAAATGGCTGCAATATAACAAAGAGTGAAAAATTTAAGGGGGTCTGAATACTTTCCGTACCCACTGTATATGTGTATATGGGATGACTTTGGGCAAATCGAGTCAGTAATTGGAGACATACAGGATCTATATGAAGTGTACAGGGTTGGAGTTGTTTTCCACGAGGCTAAAATCCCAGCGTGGATGCAGAATCCCACAAAAGACTTCCAAGGAAAACAGTGGCCCCACTGACCCGAGCGAAGCCGAGGGGCAATTCTCTGGAGCCAGGCGCGGGTCCCGGGAGAGCTCCACCGGGTGACTGAGTTACAAAAGAAAACAGTCAAACGGAGTGAGGCAGAACCCATCGCTTCTGTCTGTGACTTCTGAGAAGGGGATGATGAAAAGCCACATATGTGGTTTTTATTAACCTGAGGAGGGCTTTTGTGCTTCTTACCAAAATATAGACATCACAGAGAAACATGATAGATTTTTTTTCAATATACACTACTGTTTAAAATGTTGGGGTCAGATTTGAATTTTATTTTGTTTTTTAATTATTTAATTCAGTAAGGATGCAATAAATTGATCAGAAGTGACATTTTTTAAATGATTTCTATTTAAAATAAATGCTGTCCTTTTGGACTTTCTATTCATAAAAGAATCCTGAAAAAAAAAACGTATCATGGTTTGCACAAAAAGAATAAGCAGCACAACAGTTTTAAATATAATCATCAGTGTGTTTCAACGTTGATAACATATATATATATATATATATATATATATTATTTTTTTTTAATTTTTTTTAGCAGCATATTAGAATAATTTCTGAAGGATCATGTGACACTGAAGACTGGAGTAATGTTGCTGAAAATTCAGCTCTGCCATCACAGAATGTAATTACTTTTCAAAATATATTGAAATAGACAATATTTATTTTAAATCATGATAATATTTCATAATATTAAGCATAGCCTCAGTGAGCATTAGAGCATTTAGAATAAAGAAACATAAGATATTAGTGTATTCTTTCAAACACAAATGTCATATAAAACTGTTCATTGTTGCATTAGATTAAAGGCAACATGTTTTTTTGATTCTTCTCATTTATGATCACTTATCCAGTCTAATAAAATGTGGCAGAATGATTCACAATGGCTGGGAGAGTTTTAAAGGCATTGAAATAATAATAATAACAATGTTTATACACGACAAAAACGAATTGCTAACATGTCTGTAATTGCTCCTTAATTTGCAGTCCTTTTGATAAAACATTCACACGTGACCCGCTTGTGTGGCAGACTTATTATAGTAATCAATTTTGGATGATGTGTAAATAGTGCCAATGTTTAGATTTTTTCAAGTACAGTCTGTCATTACAAATGCAGTCTCATAGGGCTAGTCTGGCCCAAAGCAATCATGTATGCGTTAATATGCCACAAAATCGCTCCTAACATTACCATAAATGTTCAACAAGCCTTGTTTACAAATCCTCTCGCTGCACATTCAAGAGTGCCCGAGACGGAGCCTCACCTGAATACCAATTTACTCAAATAGACAAACAGTGTTAAATCACCTACAGTGAACCATTTCAAATGGCTCATATTGTCTGTTTCAATGGAAGAGCAAAGTTTTATTACACCAACAATGAAAGGTGCATTTTTCCTTTCTAAAGAACCCAACATATTCAAATGGGGCTTAAGGAAAAGGTGTTTTATAGTATCTGCCTGCTATCTATTATTAACGATGACTATTCAAACTTGCATTTGCGCCATGTAATCTCTTTAATGGTGGTAAGTGGTGGACTAAGGTTCTTAACAATTGGCATTAAGCAGAGTATTTGATGGCTCTAATGTAAAAGATACATGCACAACTTTGCTGCTTACATTCTCTGGCAAAGCTCTTTATAGAGCTTGAAAACAAAATGAATCATTGTGTAACTGGCACTGATGCACTGTCAATAAAATTGTTATGCAAATGAGTTTTCTTTCTTTTTTTTAGATTTAAATGTAGCTATGGATGATTATTAAAACACAAATCCCATACCATGCTGAATTTCATATATAGACCAAGTAGATGTCACTTTCAGGCACTGCTATTTAAAGTATGAAAATCATTTTCTGTGTATTAAAGGAGGTGCTTTCAAGAATATGCTGATAAATTATTTAAAATAATAGACCATTTAAAAAAGCATTAGCCTTAAAGCCATGCATTCTTGGACCGCAATTCACACAGGAAATATCTGTGTAAAATTTTACTGAAATATGTTTGTCTATATTTCACTGTATATATTTTGAAAAAGTAATAACAGGAATTATTATATTCTTAAGTAAAAATAATATAAAAAATGTTTGTAATTAAATAATGAATGTGTTAAATTGTTAAGCAGGAGGAACGGTAAGGAATTTAATTTTTAAAAAAGATCTGAATGGGATTCCTGAAACAGATTTAGAAGATATTCAAGGCCATTATATTTCAGATGGATTCAAACTGCATATTGCATGTTGCATTTAATTGGTGAGGAGAAAAAAATCAATATTTCAAAGGATGTGAAATTCCTCCTAAAAATCTAAAACGAACACATTCCAACCAGATTAGGGTTTGTTGTAAAGGACTTTCTGAATTAATACATGTAAATGCTGTGAATGAATGTAAATGTGTAACATCAAATTTTGCTTTCATACACATGAGAAAAATAAAGCAATTCTTGCATCAATTTAGCTTTGAACAAAACAAGCATGATTGTTTAAGATAGTAAATCTAAGTTTTTGACAATTAGGATCACTTACATAAAACCAGCTGGTGGCAGTTTATGTGTATTAATGTATTGTACATAAATAACTGAGAATAAAAAGTCTTATAATATTTTGTAAAGACTGAAGAGGTTTTAGAAAAGAGAGGATGATAACCTACATTTCCATTTTCATGAAATCCAACTAAACTATAAAAGAAAGAAGCATGTGAACATCTTAACCTTTATGGAAGGGTTCAAGTCTGTCTTTGCATTTGGCGGTTTGCCTGGATGTTTCAAGCCCTGCATACTTTCATCTGTTTAGTTAAAAAAAACAACAACAACAAAAAAAAAATTTGAGAAGCCTTCCTCAAATTTCTAATAGCTAATATCTAATTATATTGCATGACATAATAATAAATATTTTTATATTTTAATTATTTGTTTTAAAGTTTAATGTAACCCAAAACATGAGGAAATAGTGCAGCCACTGTCTTTCAAAAGTGTAGTTTGACATCTTTACCACATGGTGTCAGAGTTGCCTCCTTTAAAGACATTTCTAAAAATTCTAACTGAATAAATACATTTAATTTGCGTTTTAGCTGTTTGCAAGAGGGATGTTTGCTATAAATTCCTCATTCGTGATTATTTTGTGCTTTTTAAAATGTATTATTATTATTATTTATTTATTTTATTATTTGATTTAGTATTATTATTTTAATGTGGTGAGAATTATGACAACACAGATACAAAATTGGTTAATAATGCACACAGGATCATATTGAAGGTAATGGAATATTATAACCATCAACAATATATATATATATATATATTTATATATTTATTTATTTATTTATTTCAATATACAGATGGTGTTTCCTGCTTGACATTTCTGCCTGCCACACCTCCTCCAGTGCACATTTTGGGTCAGCTGCAGGGTAATCAGCTGGTGCCACCATTCACGGACGTTTCGGGCAGCTGCCCTCACTGGGGTACCGAGCCCCAATTCCTGTCCCTCCTCCTTAGCCACAACCAGTAGCTTGCCTTCTCTGCCTCATCCGCCAGCTTTATATATATATATATATATATGATGGTAATGATTTATGGTATTTTTTAGGTAAGTTAGAGGTTTTAATTAAAACTATGTATTTTTTTGTAATAATGATAAAATAGTTAATTTACTGCAAAACATGGTCAATAAAGATCTTCCTCTCTTTTTTCTAATTATAATTTATGTGATTTTTCTACTATAGCATATACATATTATCATTATATAAAATACAAGCCTTATATATCATCATAATCCTTACCATATATGTAGTAATGATTATGGTGTTTTTAAGGTAAGTTAGAGGCTTTATCCATGTCAAAATATGAAATATATATATACCTCAGAAGATGCCAACCCTGAAACAACATACAGAACTATCAAATTTTGCTATAAGTTTGATTGCATCATATAATAATTGCTGTTAATAGTGTTCATCGTCTGTTTGATTACGTCTTTAATTGATTTTTCCGTACATTTCTGCCATATGTACATTAACTGACAGTCACCACTGATAAGCTACTACTAAATATTGTAGAAACTTAATTTGCTGTAAAGTTGCTTTGCAACGATTTGTATCACGAAAAGCGCTATACAAATAAACTTGAATTGAATTGAATATACATTTATGTATAGAACTAGAGAAATATAAGTCTTTTTTTTAAAAGCATGTCTTCTAATTGTAATTTAAACTATGTATTTTTTGAAACAACAATGATAAAATAGTTCCTTTACTGGAAAACAGCCTGTATGGTCAATAAAGATCTTCCTCTCTTTTTAAATAATAATTTATGTGATTGTGATACTGTGAAAAATCGACAACAGTGAATGACATCTCTCTGTTTCTTTCTCTCCTGCATCATCAATAGAACTATGAGTTGACATGATGAAAGTCACTCACGGGGTCCCAGAGCAAGACCCTTGATTCGCTGCAGAGGTTCTGGGCACACATACACACTCTCACACTGCCGCACACTTTAATTAAAGCCTTTGAGAATTGCGCATTTTCAGAAGAGGGAAACATGCAAACTTTCCACCGCTTGACAGATATATTTTAAGTTCTGCAAGTCTGACCAGATGGGGCATCCATTTGATATAAGAATCTAAATATGAAGACTGGAAAAGAGGATGGAAACATAAAACAAATCACAGAAGAAAGAAATGAAAAAGTCCACATTTGGATTATCTATTAGTGTGTTTGAAGTTTGGGCCAATCTGCGACACATCAGATATGAGTTAAGATCAGCTGGCGGGACACTAGAAAGAAGAGCCGGTCTTGTTTGCTCGTCTAATTGCGCAGAGAAGCAATCACGAGGATACTTAAAAAAAATGTCAATAATTAATTTATGCATGTTTTACTTCTCAACATCTGCACGATGAGGGACAAACAAATCAGAACGTCAACGTCAATCAAAAAGCAGCATGGCCTGCACAGTGTATTGAATTATTCCCGTCCGGTTATTTTGCTGAAAGTGTCTCTAGGAGCCGATGTTCAATTTGAAGTGTTCTATGTTACCCCCTGCTTTTTTGACAGCTTTCTCAATCCAAGTGATATGCCTTTTTCAACATCAAAATAGGTCTATTGAGCATTTGAGGACATGTGTATTTCAACCGCCGTGTGTCTTTGAAGTTTTACAAGAAACAGAAGGCAACATGCTGAAGAATAAACATTTCAAAATCACAGCACACTGAAAGATACCTTGAAAGCAAACCGTTCGCTGTTGTGTTAATCCACCGAAAGAGGGGACTGCGCTTGGTGTCTTTGCTCCATCTAGTGAAGCTTTTTGGTAGGGTGAAAATGAATTAAATCTGCACTGTGAGCTCCGGCTAAGATCATGTGCATATTAAAATTCAAAGCAGGGCTTCATTTCAGACTCCTGTCTGTCCTGTTGCACTTTGATTTCATCATATTGGTGGATTAAGGTAATCTTTGATTCCTGATCAACTAGCGTGCAAATTATGAGCTCAATTGATGATATCCCCGTCTGCCTCCTATCATTTTTAATTAAGTTCACCGAGGAAAGAATGGTCAATATCGGATGTCTAACTTCACAGAAAAGCATTTAATTTAGCTGAGGTTTACAATAAGGCTATGTATTTTGTGAGACAATGGAAGCATATGGACAAAATACACTGAGAAAATAATTAAGTAGTTTTAAGTCAAAAATATGATTTAATATTGTCGAATTAACCTAAATACATTTATTTATACCACCAAAATGTCTTTATATACGTTAAATCATGTAGACATATCTCTTTTAAGTAACAATTGCAAGTTATCACTTTATTCAGTGTACAGTTTTGATGGTTAATCTCTATGATTTAGGTTTACCAGAAATAATATTTAAAATCAATTTTGTTTGTTGTTGTTTTTTTCTTCTTCAGAAAGTTTGTCATTAGGGGAGACAGACCAGACAGCGTGATTTTATTTCAATGTCTGAAAGTTATTTTATTTCATTTTATTTCATTCATTCATTTTTTATTTCATTCATTCATTCATTCATTCATTCATTCATTCATTCATATAATATCCCCATATTTCTTGACTTCAAATTACAGTCTTTTAGAAATCCAGTACACTAATTTAGAGATAGCACCAATAGATTATAATAGTGGGTATAAGTACAAAAAGTGCTTTATATTTTTACACGGCAACACCAAACTTTTTTAGTCATCTCAGGAGGGTGGTGGTCATGTGATTTCATCTTTGTAGCTCTTTTCTAATTTTTAAACTGATGATGTTACATGTTACAGCACTCTCCAGTCTCACTTATGTAACATACATTTGTTATGCTATG
The DNA here is from genome assembly GCF_001515605.1 of Sinocyclocheilus anshuiensis. NCBI lineage: Eukaryota > Metazoa > Chordata > Actinopteri > Cypriniformes > Cyprinidae > Sinocyclocheilus > Sinocyclocheilus anshuiensis. Next base: position 165,879 of record NW_015537973.1, on the reverse strand, counting down.
TATCAATTCTTTGGCAATAGAATTGAGTGCAATGAAACATACACGCATTAAGCTCTCTGAGTGCACGAGTTTGAAGTATTAGTGTGAGCTGTTGAACTCTGAGACATTGTCAGTATTAAGAAGCTCTAATGCTGTAGTGCTGTGTTGTTGCAACAGTCATCTAAGAAAAATTGACATTTAGGTAAAAGAAAAAAAAATAGTTACATTGTACAAAAAAAAAATTAATTAATTATACATCCTCGGTTCTAGACAATCCTCTCATAATGTTTAATTGAAGCTCAATAACACAGACTGCCAATTAAAGGCTATGCAGACAGCAGTCCTGTGAATGGTTAAGTGCTTTGGGATTTGGCTACATGGCCTTTTACATTTTCCATGCCTGTTATTTTTCAATTAATGTGAAAGAGGCTTGTGCAACAACTTGTAATGAGCATAAAATGGATGTAAAATGTATCTTAGATAGCCCAAGCAAAGGCATAATGGCAGCTTCCACTCTACTTAGATACTTAGAGGTGTTTTAATGATGTAAGATACAGGTTAAGTCTTCCGAAGAACTGAAAATGCAGTTGATTCAAAGTAAGACGCGTTGCAGCTGGGTTTTTTTCTGTATAGAAAGATAGTTTGCACTTGGTTTTTCTATTTTTTTTGTATTATAATTTCAGTGTGAATATTGCCAACCATTTTTTATTTTGCAGACATTTTATTGTATACAGACACATTATTTTTTATGATACAGTAACATTAATTAATGACATTAAAAGCAATGTCAGCATATGTAAAAACTGCACTGCTGCAACATTCTCCTACAATAGTGGAGTACAATATCAGTGTGAGGCTTTTCTTACTTCAAATAAATACTGTATAAGAGTTTTTTAGTGAAGCCAAACTTCAGCTCCACTACAGAAGCTGTTATTTTTCAGGTGTGAGGTATTGAAATCAGCGTCATGTATTTCTAATCTACCCTCGGCCTCTGAAGCATCAATAAGGAAAGGCCATATCCCTTCTCCCTGAAGTGATAATTACCCACATCGCTATTGATCTGCCTATTGATGCATTGCTAATTGTTTGCGGCGCTTTTTATTTATTTAATTCATTTCCGTACTAATGCGTATGTGTTAACCTTGAGTCGAGGACTTCGGCAGAGTTTGGGATGCAGATGTGGGGATGTCTGCGTTTGGATTCTTCTTTAAAACAGCAGAGATTTTGTGCCGCTCGCACTTTGAGGCTCGGCTGCTTAAACAGAATGTCAATTCGAGCCAAATTTGAGTTGCCGTAACGATTCTTTCTTGACGTTGTTGAGATATTGAATTTCGTCCCAGCCTTGAATGCTTCCATGTTTTCTGAGTGGTCTCACAGGTGCTCGTTGAAGACGGCACAAGATGCAATTATATCGACAAAACTCAGAACCACATTAAAGAAGAGATGGAATAATAATGATAATAATGATACGATTTTATGTATCGTAAAAAAAAGCGAGAGAGATTTGAATTAAAAACAAGTGCATTCAATCTGACTTTAATTAGTTGTATTGATTCCTATACCTATTCAGAAACCCAAGGCTACCATTGTGCAGGTGAATATTCATTTGCTCCCTTTTTGCTCTATTTCAAACACATTTTTTTAAGAGAACGTTTGCATTTTTTGTTTTCAAGTTGAGTTAATATCGACAGAACAAACTTTTGTTGCTTTCTAGGATTCAAAGCGCTAAAATCTGCTTTGATATAGAGCTTGATATGCACACAACAAGTGTGGGTTTTATCAACCACGAGCACATAAAACGGGAAAATGATCCACAGAGTGACTATTTATGATGGCGAAAGAGTAAAAAAGTGTTTGAAAACACCTGATTCATGGTAGAAGAATACAAAATGAATATGAAACTATATGCCAATTCTAAAAGTGCTGTTTGTGGCATGGCCTAGGTCTACAGTGCATGCGAGGGAGCGTTATGAATATGCAGACTCAGTACAAGAGGTACATCCAGAGCTAATGTGAGCGAGCGATACCGAGAGGTAATGCGTTTGTGTGTATGTATGCGAGTTCGCAGAGCTGAAGGTATTTGTGCTGTTATGCCCTCTGGCTTGGCTGCCAGCTTCTTTCCCCCACTTCAGAGCCAGGAGGCAGACTGCCGAGGAATACCGATCACCTTGGCCAGAGATGCTCCTTTGAGCCTTTCTCTGGCATCTTTTCCCCTTCTGCCAGCTTCCTCCTCTGCTCCTTTCTTCCCTTCTGAAGTTGACAACAAAGACATCCTCGGGGTCCTCCTTGATGTAAGACCCACTCTTGATCTTTTTTCCCTATGTTTTTTGTACCTTAGTATTGCGCTACTTTCATATTCCGCTAGCACAATATTTACACTCCAGAAGACAGAGCCGGGGTGAATCTTTCATGCTGGCCAGGGCCCTTCAGAAAGAACCAATCATCCGACCACGCTTTGTTACCTGGCCAGACTTATCAGATATCAGGGACAGGTAACCTCTGGCTGCGCCGTACAGTCGCGCATCTTTCCAATCCCGAGCCATGGCTGGAGCCGCCTGGTGCGTCGGAAGACTTTCTTCCTGTCTTGATTTGCCTAAACCTATCCGTTTATAATTGAACCTCTCTATGCGGGTGCGAGAGAAAAAAACGAGAGCGGGGGCCGAGTTACATCTATCTGACTGAAAGTTTTTCATCTCTTCCCTTCTTCTCTGACATGGAGTACCTCCATCACGGCTGCCACAGTTCCCTCTTTCCCCCCTGCCCTCCCTCGCTCTTTCGCTCTCTCTTTTCTTCCCCGCTTCCATGAGGAGAACTCTCCAAAGAGCTAATTAGTGGAGCGAGCGAGTCCAGAAAGCCATGGTGGAACTGAAGGAAGAGACTCGTGCCTCGCTCGCTCGCCGGCTAACGGTCAGGGTCCTGCAAAGGGGTCACCGGAGTAACCGGCACTAACGAGTGGCAGGAAGACCGACACAGACAATTGAGGGAGCTTCTGAGAGTGATGAGCCACTGACAGGAGGTTTCCTTCAAGAGTCCGAATGGCTTAGAGAGGGACAGACTTAAAGTACCTGAGAGTACAGAAGCAGCGATGCTAACGGAGGCTGCTCCATATCGCTCACACTTGACAGGGAGAGAGAGCCTCGCTGACATACTTAGAGGAAGCCAGGGGCATAAGAAATAAAAATAAAACGCTATCCAAAATATTCACTTAGTGACCAAAGGCAGTGCTCAGTAACATACTCAGCGTTATTTAAAAAATGACTGACTGACAGTAACAAGCTAGCCTAATCTAATTGCAAAAAAAATAAATCCAGTAATATGTTAATATAAATTAATATAATATTTTCAAAAAATGTAATTATAATGAAAGTCAGTGGGGTCAGGTGTTGTTTGGATCCCTTTGATTATCATTGTATGAGCATTTTTTTCCCCCTGTTCCACATAACAAGTAATATAGGTTTGAAACAACCATGATGGTGAGTAAATTATGACCATTTTTTTTTATTTTGGGTGAATTTATCTTTTAACTGGTTTTATCCAGGTCAAATATGATATTCACTCTTACTAAATCATCCTGACATTAGGTTACACTAAAAGTCTTAAAAAAAGTTATTAAGCTACTTATATCAAGTGGAAATAAATGTATAAAGGGATAGTTCACCAAAAAATAAAAGTTTTGTCGGACTTTCTTCTGCCAAATATAAATTATGATTATTTTGCAGAATGTTGGTAACCAAACCATTCTAGTTTACAACTGACTATCATTGTATGGGGAAAAAAAAGACATTTCTCAAAGTATCTTCCTTTGCATTCTGCAGAAAAAAAATAAGTTATTAAGGTTTGGAACAAATGTGAGGGTGAGTAAATTATGGAATCATTTTAATTTTCACTTTAAGGTGACAATTTCAGTTTCTTTTTTCTTTATATGTACGTTATTGATTTCCAAGTGGGTAAATAAAAGCAATTAGCCAATTTTCACAGCCTTTCATGATCTACAAGCCAGCTCTTAAATTTTCATTATAATACAACAAACCTCACAAGAGTTAAACAAAATGCTTGCAATGCAATTAAACAATTTTTAAGTAAACGAACACAGACTAATCAGATGTAAGGATAATGAAATTAGGGAAGTTTGTAAAAAAAAAAAAAAAAAAGGATTTAAAGTTCATTAAATACAATGTGAAGATATGAGAAGGCACGGAGTTGGTGAGAGAGCACAGGTGATGGCACGATGGGATCTGGCGTGAGAGCCAAGCCAGGTTAAATGCAAAAGGAAGAACAAAAGGATTCTGGGAATGTCTGTTGGGTCCTCCATTGCTTTCAGGCCAAACTTCAGGAAAAGGTTATGGGGTGGCCATTATATTTTCATGATGATCATTTATTTATTTGTCAAGCAAATCCAATCAGAATAGCAGCCGGGCTTTGCACAAAGCAAACTGTGGTAATTAGCAACACTGGGAGTGGTGGCAACAACTCAGACTCCATCCACTGACTTTTATGTGTGTGTGCAGAGAGGTGTGGGCCTAAATATTGATGGAGTTGCCAAAGCACATGGTGAAAACTACAAACAGTGTTGTACTGGACTGCCAGAGCACGGGGGTTATCGTAACGATGGCATGCCAACTAACTTGTACAAATCTAAGCTGCTGAAACTCAAATTGAGGACAAGCTGGTTCAAGTATGAGTGAAGAACTCTTCACTTTTTGTTTCACTCCAGCTATCTTATGTTAGCCCATATGTATGTACATATATTACATTTCCGTATATAAAATATACTGTCATATGAAGTAAAAACAAACCTATTTAAAACCTATTTGAAACCTGTTAGAAATTGAAAAGAAAAAGAATCACATATTACCATCATACATCTAGCCCACAAATACAGATATTTATGTATGTGTAATACATTTTTAGATGTCATGTAAATGTATATCCATCCTAAAACCTGTCAGTTCATGTTAATATTAATTAAATAAATATAAAAGATAGGCATGTATTTAAAAAAATACAAAAATTAAGTTTAATTAAGTTGCATATATAACATATATACTGTTGACATGTGGTTGCTACATATAATACCATATTTAAAATAACATAAAATACCATATTTATCATATCCGCATATACAGATTTTACTTTGGGGGTTTTATTTATGTTATTAACTGATATATTGCCTTATAGGTAACACATATGGCAATATTACCTTGATTTAAGGCAATATATGTCATATATTACATTTCCGTATTGGAGCACCCTGTTCTAATAAGAAGATAAAAATTCATTCATTCACATACAGTATATCATATTTTTTCTCGATATGAAACAATAGGGTTTCCCACAGTAGTTGAAGTTGTAAAAAGAGTTTGCACTTCTTTGATAACTTCTTGTGGAGATTTAATTGAAAATTAACTGCATACAAGTGTTTTTTTAAGGTGTCAAATAAATTCAAATGAAAAAATGTTGAATTACATCATAAAATCCGTATAAAATTATGAGCAGAATTTGCAATAAGGTGAAACCAAGTAGCAGTCCATTAAAGAAACATTAGTCATATTTTCTCATGTACTATTATTCACTACTTTCTTTACTTTTGACTCTTAAATCTTACAAAAACTGATGAAAGCAAGGGAAGTAAAAGCGAAAGCGCAAATGTCCATTTTTCAACCAAAAAAAGATGCATTAATGCAACACACGCTTCTTACAGTAGCAAAACACTGCGGAACATGACAAAGCTTCCTGTTCAGAGCGGTGTGTTTGTCTTCATATAAAATGTAACATCCTGCCATCGCCTCGTGTGTCACGTGGGACCTCACTTTGCAGGTCTCTGGTGTAATCCCTTGATTCCTTTATCTCCAGCCTCGCTCCTCAAAAGAGCGTTAATTACAAAAAACCTTCATTTCTTTTAATATGGTTCAGACCAATTAAACAGCACATTATTCACGCAAATATTTTATTTGAAATGACGTTTTTTTTAATGAGGCTTAGGCCTTGATTGTTAATCGCCTTGAACGTATTAAAAGAAAGGGAGCGCAACACAGAAAAGTGCTTTGTACATCTGCTTTACGATGAATTTTTAACACGTACCCCAGATTTTGACCGTGTGCCATCCTGGTTCCTTAAACTGCGCCGTCCTTTCTGCATCTCACCATTCGCGATCGAATGTGCTGTAGTGAGAATTTTTTTGAAATCAAACACAGAAGTCATTCGTATGAACGCAGTCGAAAATTTGCTTTATACAAAATACATCGTTGTATCCACAGCTCTTATTGAGGCAGATTCAAGACTGGTGAGCGTATAAAAATTATATCATATTTAATGAGACGCACTGTTTAATTCAAATTATAACTATTTGTGTATCCAAAGCCTTATATGCAAGGACTTCGCATGCAGTGCCTGTAATTACAATGAATGGAAACATGAGGCTTGTATCCAGTTCCTACTTGTCCCCGTTTTCAGAGCACTTGTCACAGCTCCCGTCTTTAATAAATTCTTGCTCTATTAAATAATTCAGCCTTTTATCAATAAAGCTCAATGCTACTCTGTCTCTTAGTCTTCACATTCAATTGTAAGACTATTTCTTTATTCATTATCTGTGTCATTTTGTCACTTTCTAATGTGCGACTTTCTGAAACGGCAATCTGTATTTTTCCTAGTTCTCCGTCTTTTCATCTCTCACATCCATTTTTATTTTCACTCCCTCCCTATGCTCATGGAACAGAGTATTATCAACGTTCCTGACATGTCCCCTGTTGTCCATCTTATTCCCTGCCACCGAAATAGTAATACTAAACTTTTTGGTCTGAATTTGTATTGATTTTGTGGATTAACTCAACTAATTAGATACTTACGGAGGTCAATATGTTTTCTAATGAAGTGCAGGGAGCCCATCCACATTTAATCCTCTGCAATCACGATAATCTCTCTTTAGGCAAGAGTACTTGTATTTTTTCACTGTTGTGTGGGTCACAACCTCTCATACCTTAACATAACACAGCGCTTCTAAAATGAAAAGTGTAGACAGTGATGAACACTCCTGATATCGATTTAGCACCGTCCGAGTCGACATGACAAACAGATTTGTCCCACAGTGGCAGCATTTCAGGGATTAACATTGTCCTGGTTTGGTGAATCTTCATTTGTTTTCTCTTTTCAGTACCTCTGGGCAGCATGAATTATTAAAATGCCTCTAATGACATGAGTCGTGCCAGATAAAACCATGACCTTGTAAGCATTGATCTCTTGAGATACACCAATAAGCTCTAATTTGGACGCTCTTGATATGGCAAAATCTAGACTTGTATTCAAAATGCCATCGATTGTCAGTCAATTATTCTGCGCCTTTTCATTCCACTCGGCCTCATTGATTTCATGCTGTTGTTTGAGTTGCAGAATTACTGCTGGCAACATACAGCATAATCTTGCACAAGTATAATTTTGATTCAATGCTGTATATTCTTCCTTCATTTTTTTTTAGTAAAATGCATGTCCTATGTAAATAATGTTAATGCAGTGATTTGGGGTAGCTGCTTTAAACCATGAGTCTTTTGTAAGACTGTAGGTTTAGAAGGAATGAATCGAAATAAGTGGCATCTTTCTCTCTACATAATGACAAATCATTCTTAATAGATAAAAAAATGGGGTGAATTTCATTTCATGTCAACTTTAAAGGAATTGTTCATCCAGTTCAGTACGACTTTTGAAAATTTACTCATCCTCAGACCATTCAAGATGTAGATGAGTTTGTTTCTACATCGGAACAGATTTGGAGAAATTTAGCTTTATGTCACTTGCTCATCAGTGGATGCTCTGCAGTGAATGGGTGCCATAGAATGAGAGTCCAAACAGCTGATAAAAACTCCAATCCACATGACTCCAATCCATGAAAAATGAAAAATCCATCCATCATACATAATTTTTTTTTTACTTTAAACCATCACTTCTGGACAAAATATGAGTTCATAATCCATAATAACACTTCCTGAAAAAGTCAATCCCCTGTTGTTCTCTCACATCAATATCCACAGATATCAGAACAGTTTTAGATTGTTTTCGCTTGTAAACAGTGCTTGATATGTATATTTCTTTCCCAATTTATATGACAACTTTTTCACTCGAGAAATATTATGCATAGAGGACTCATCTTTTAGCTGAAAGCAATGGTTTGAAGTTAAAAACATCTTAATTATGGATTTGTTTATTACAAACACAGATTTTGGCTTCATGAGACATTAACTGATGGACTGGAGTGGTGTGGATTACTTGTGGATAATTGTGACATTTTTTTTCATCAGCTGTTTGGACTCTCGTTAGGATCCATTGGTAAATCAAGTGATGTAAAGCTACATTTCTCCAAATCTGTTCTGATGAAGAAACAAACTCATCTACATCTTGGATGGCCTGAGGGTGAGTCAATTCAGCAAATTTTCTAAAAATTATATTCGGTTAACTTTGTTTAGTTTAGACTCTTTGAAAAGTCATAATGATCAAGATCAAAGCCTGATCACTGTTCTGTTGTAAATACAGTTGAAATGTCTAAAATATTAAAGGCAGTATGAAATCACATTTTACCCATAAAAAGGCTTTCTAATCTTTAATTAAAATGTATGTCTTTTGTCACTGTGCAGCTATTAATTTTTTTATAATAACTAATTTTTAATGTTTCGTAAACTCTCGTTATATGTGACCCTGGACCACAAAACCAGTCATAAGGGTCAATTTTTCGAAATTGAGATTTATGCATCATCTGAATGTTGAATAAATAAGCTTTCCATTGATGTATGGTCTGTTAGGATAGGACAATATTTGGCTGAGATACAACTATTTGAAAATCTGGAATCTGAGGGTGCAAAAAAATCTAAATATTGAGAAAATTGCCTTTAAAGTTGTCCAAATGAAGTTCTTAGCAATGCATATTACTAATCAAAAATTAAGTTTTGATATATTTATGGTAGGAAATGTACAAAATATCTTCATGGAACATGATCTTTGCTTAATATCCTAATGATTTTTGGATCCAATATGAAAATACAATGTATTGGCTATTGCTAAAAATATACCCACAAGACTTAAGACTGGTTTTGTGGTCCAGGGTCACATATTATGTTATGTAATGCCTACTTTTCACAACCCAATCAGTCTATGATTCATAAAATCCCTACATTTTTTTCTCGTTTAATATCTAGTTTCACATGTCACATTTGCTGTAAGCGAAGTGCTGCAAACGGCAGTTGGAATTGACTTTAATTGTGCTGTCTCACTCTAAATGTGCTGTGTATATATTTAATCTCCAGTAAATTATTTTGATTAAGCCTCCTAACAGTGTGTGTGTGTGTGTATGTGTGTCAGGTTATTTCATTATATCCTACTACTGCCGTTCCAGTGAAAAGACAGTTGTGTGACAGAGTGTGTGTATGTGTGATTATGTGTGTTTGTGTCTGCTGTCTGAGAATCTACAAGCAGGGACCACAGTGGGACTTGTCTGTGTGTGGGGCTAAGTGAAGGTGACAGTGTTTCTAAGCAGCTTCCTCCCACACAGGAGAGTGATGAGACTCCCTGTGATTGAAGGAACATTCCTGCAGGCATCCTGCAAGGCTTGTAGGATTCAGAGCACTGTCACCAGGGGAGCAGCAGCCACGGCTACCCCAGGCTTTAAGGTGTTAGCCTATTGCGAACAGCCACCGGCACGCTGGAAGTGACCTGGCAGAGACAGAAGTTAAATTAGAAACTGCTTCTATAGGATGCGCTCACTAATAATCACCGTTTATGGCTTTTTCATTGTATTAAGCTTGAAACATAATTGTATAATTCTATCAAATATATACAATTTTTAAAAAGAGAGTTTTGAGTTCAAAGATTGAGTTTAAGTAGTCACGTCCTTGAAGGAGGATTTGGTTACGATGATATGCATGATTATGAGACTGTACTGGAAACCGAACAACTTTCTAAGACCCATATTTGCGAAAAAAATATCAGGTAGGGTGGAAGAGGCACGTAGCCCAGACTGTCAAGGTTCTTAAAGGTCTAGTTAGCAGAGGTAATAGATGAGAGTTGTCAGTTTCACAGTTTATGAGCCCTACGTGTCCCCTGAGAGCTAGCCTTTAAAGTTGTCCAAATGAAGTTCTTAGCAATGCATATTACTAATCAAAAATTAAGTTTTGATATATTTATGGTAGGAAATGTACAAAATATCTTCATGGAACATGATCTTTGCTTAATATCCTAATGATTTTTGGATCCAATATGAAAATACAATGTATTGGCTATTGCTAAAAATATACCCACAAGACTTAAGACTGGTTTTGTGGTCCAGGGTCACATATTATGTTATGTAATGCCTACTTTTCACAACCCAATCAGTCTATGATTCATAAAATCCCTACATTTTTTTCTCGTTTAATATCTAGTTTCACATGTCACATTTGCTGTAAGCGAAGTGCTGCAAACGGCAGTTGGAATTGACTTTAATTGTGCTGTCTCACTCTAAATGTGCTGTGTATATATTTAATCTCCAGTAAATTATTTTGATTAAGCCTCCTAACAGTGTGTGTGTGTGTGTATGTGTGTCAGGTTATTTCATTATATCCTACTACTGCTCTTCCAGTGAAAAGACAGTTGTGTGACAGAGTGTGTGTATGTGTGATTATGTGTGTTTGTGTCTGCTGTCTGAGAATCTACAAGCAGGGACCACAGTGGGACTTGTCTGTGTGTGGGGCTAAGTGAAGGTGACAGTGTTTCTAAGCAGCTTCCTCCCACACAGGAGAGTGATGAGACTCCCTGTGATTGAAGGAACATTCCTGCAGGCATCCTGCAAGGCTTGTAGGATTCAGAGCACTGTCACCAGGGGAACAGCAGCCACGGCTACCCCAGGCTTTAAGGTGTTAGCCTATTGCGAACAGCCACCGGCACGCTGGAAGTGACCTGGCAGAGACAGAAGTTAAATTAGAAACTGCTTCTATAGGATGCGCTCACTAATAATCACCGTTTATGGCTTTTTCATTGTATTAAGCTTGAAACATAATTGTATAATTCTATCAAATATATACAATTTTTAAAAAGAGAGTTTTGAGTTCAAAGATTGAGTTTAAGTAGTCACGTCCTTGAAGGAGGATTTGGTTACGATGATATGCATGATTATGAGACTGTACTGGAAACCGAACAACTTTCTAAGACCCATATTTGCGAAAAAAATATCAGGTAGGGTGGAAGAGGCACGTAGCCCAGACTGTCAAGGTTCTTAAAGGTCTAGTTAGCAGAGGTAATAGATGAGAGTTGTCAGTTTCACAGTTTATGAGCCCTACGTGTCCCCTGAGAGCTACCGTAGCCTCTGGCCATTCTGCCCTTACCTAAGGCATGGACCGCTGGAAAAAAATATAAGAGAACCTGATGCTTCTAGTCATTCTGCATCCCTGCATCCATCTCAAAATAATTGGTAAGGCACCTTTCTACAGAAAAAGAGAGGGGTATGAAAGAGTAATAGCTTGCAGCAAAACTGCACAGGTCTGTTGGTTCAACTCTGATTCAGTCAGTGAAGGTTGTTTTCCGGTGGAAAGTTTGGAAAAAGTTCCGTTTGACTTAAATGATTAACTCAGAAACGTACGGTATTTTTGTACACAATAGTTTGTTATTATTTGTAATTTTTAAACTAAAGTAACAATAAGGTCCAAATAAATTTAGATTAAAGATAAAAAATTAGTTAATGCATTGTGAATGATTAACTAACAATGAACAATACTTATTAATGCATTTATCCTTTATTCATTTTTTGGTTAACATTAATGTATACATTTGTTTATTCATTTTAAATTTTGTTTAATTCACTCATTCAGTTTTATAGACAAACATGAACTAATAATGAATTACTAGAAGTATGTTTATAAATTATCATTAGCCTAGATTGATAAATTGTGTAAATAATTATATTAATTATTAGTGTATGCTAATAAATGTTATTGAACTGGATCATTGTAAAGTGTTATCTTTACACAGTATGT
>NW_015537973.1:134751-153677 GCF_001515605.1 Sinocyclocheilus anshuiensis | reverse complement strand
TGCCCGCCATATACCTGTTTGCCATTGTTTGACCCTGCCTGTTTACCACGTCTCTTTAATAAAGCTTGCAGATGGATCCACACGTCTCACGTCTCGTCAGCCCCGTTACAGTATGTTAACTTCTATCATTTTTTGTGTACATGCTAAATCAGGGATTTCCAGCAAATTTCAGGAAAAAAAAATATGAATATGAATATACCTTACACAAACTAAAATATTTACTTCAACCAAAGCTAAAGTTCAGCTTATTGTTTCATTGTCTCTCCCACATTAAAATGTATTATTTTTTCATATACATTAATAATGCTTATTTTAACGACTTTGCTTTGCAGTGCAAACATCATGACAGTATAGAATGTAAATGTGAAAGTGAAAGTGACGTGACATGTGGCCAAGTATGGTGACCCATACTCGGAATTAGTGCTCTGCATTTTTCCCATCCAAAGTGCACACACACAGCAGTGAACACACAAACACCGTGAACACACACCCGGAGCAGTGGGCAGCCATTTTTGCTGCGGCGCCCGGGGAGCAGTTGGGGGTTCGGTGCCTTGCTCAAGGGCACCTCAGTCATGGTATTTGAAGGTGGGAGAGAGCTCTGTACACTCACTCCCCCCCCCTACAATCCCTGCCGGTACGAGACTCGAACCCGCAACCTTTGGGTTACGAGTCCGACTCTCTAACCATTATAGGCCACGACTTCCCCAACACAGAGCGAGCCAGCCAGGAGAAATGTATGAAAATATAAAAATATTATAGGACAGGTCTAAAACATAACACTTGGTTTTACGGTCCTTGGCTTGTGCTAAAGTTTGAAATGTAGACACTGTTCATATCTTCTTCAACTTTATGCTTTATCTAGATAAAAAAAAAAATCATCTGTTGGTGTTTATCTGTCTCTTTTCTTCCTCACGCCAACATTCAGTCATTCAAGACTCACTTCACTTTCAGTTATCTTCATCCTCTTAGAATCAATAACTTTTTTTTCTTTGATTTAACGTAAATATCAACTGTCAGAAACCCTCGAAAATAGGTCTTTCTTATCCGTGCCGTTGAAACGTGTGCAAGCAAAGGTTTTGGCCCTCCTCACTGACAACCTGTCCAGCATCTAATGACTACCCCAATCTCCATTTGCAATTCTTTCTCTCATCCCCCTCCCCTCCATGCACATCCATCTCTAATCTGGTAGAAGAAAGGCCCTTCTCACCCGCAGAACTCTGGGAAGACAATACCACTGGGTTTTACACTACCTGTAAGCTCAGAGATAAGAAGGAAACACAGTGAAATTAGGGGGGAAAATCATTATTCTCTGAATGAGACGTCTCGGGTTTGATCAGAGGGCAAATCAAAGCCCTATCTCTTAGGCTACTTAAACATTCACTTTAAAAGTCGGCAAACTGATTGTACTCATATGGAAATTGTGGCTGCCGTGCCGTCACCGGCCTGCATTCTCTCCTGTCTCCAGGTTCTCCGGGATCCCAGCAGAGCCCTCACTCTCCCCTTCATTAGAATCCTCCTGGTGAGGGGCAGACTCTGAGAAATGAGCAAAAGATGTAAATTCGAATGCAGAAAGGAAAAGATTCAGATCTTTTCTCTTTTTTCCCCCTGACAAGCTCCGGAGAGGGTAATGAAACAAGAAATGTTATGGAAACTGAGAGTAGTTCGTCTTGCATGGCTCAGACGGTGTACTGGGGTGCTGGTGTTTCAAACGGACGGCTGTGCTTTTGTCAGTCTGTGGGCATCAGGCGCGTATCGTGACAGGAGGACACTTGAGTACGTGGAGATGTGTTGCCTAATTTTACAGTTGATCATTAAATCATGTTCTTATACCAACAAGCCAAGAGAAAAAAATGTATTGAATCAACACGTTTTCACGCTTTACAAAACAAGCAAATCGGCAGTGGGCAGCCATTTTTGCTGCGGCGCCCGGGGAGCAGTTGGGGGTTCGGTGCCTTGCTCAAGGGCACCTCAGTCATGGTATTTGAAGGTGGGAGAGAGCTCTGTACACTCACTCCCCCCACCTACAATCCCTGCCGGTACGAGACTCGAACCCGCAACCTTTGGGTTACGAGTCCGACTCTCTAACCATTATAGGCCACGACTTCCCCAACACAGAGCGAGCCAGCCAGGAGAAATGTATGAAAATATAAAAATATTATAGGACAGGTCTAAAACATAACACTTGGTTTTACGGTCCTTGGCTTGTGCTAAAGTTTGAAATGTAGACACTGTTCATATCTTCTTCAACTTTATGCTTTATCTAGATAAAAAAAAAAATCATCTGTTGGTGTTTATCTGTCTCTTTTCTTCCTCACGCCAACATTCAGTCATTCAAGACTCACTTCACTTTCAGTTATCTTCATCCTCTTAGAATCAATAACTTTTTTTTCTTTGATTTAACGTAAATATCAACTGTCAGAAACCCTCGAAAATAGGTCTTTCTTATCCGTGCCGTTGAAACGTGTGCAAGCAAAGGTTTTGGCCCTCCTCACTGACAACCTGTCCAGCATCTAATGACTACCCCAATCTCCATTTGCAATTCTTTCTCTCATCTCCCTCCCCTCCATGCACATCCATCTCTAATCTGGTAGAAGAAAGGCCCTTCTCACCCGCAGAACTCTGGGAAGACAATACCACTGGGTTTTACACTACCTGTAAGCTCAGAGATAAGAAGGAAACACAGTGAAATTAGGGGGGAAAATCATTATTCTCTGAATGAGACGTCTCGGGTTTGATCAGAGGGCAAATCAAAGCCCTATCTCTTAGGCTACTTAAACATTCACTTTAAAAGTCGGCAAACTGATTGTACTCATATGGAAATCGTGGCTGCCATGCCGTCACCGGCCTGCATTCTCTCCTGTCTCCAGGTTCTCCGGGATCCCAGCAGAGCCCTCGCTCTCCCCTTCATTAGAATCCTCCTGGTGAGGGGCAGACTCTGAGAAATGAGCAAAAGATGTAAATTCGAACGTAGAAAGGAAAAGGTTCAGATCTTTTCTCTTTTTTTCCCCTGACAAGCTCCAGAGAGGATAATGAAACAAGAAATGTTATGGAAACTGAGAGTAGTTCGTCTTGTATGGCTCAGACGGTGTACTGGGGCACTGCTGTTTCAGACGGACGGCTGTGCTTTTGTCAGTCTGTGGGCATCAGGCGCGTATCGTGACAGGAGGACACTTGAGTACGTGGAGATGTGTTGCCTAATTTTACAGTTGATCATTAAATCATGTTCTTATACCAACAAGCCAAGAGAAAAAAATGTATTGAATCAACACGTTTTCACGCTTTACAAAACAAGCAAATCGTGCAAAATACTTAAAGATGTTTTTGCTGCAAAAACAATGGAGCTGGTTTGTCTGCAAAAAAGGCTTTTAATTAGAATGTGTTTATTACCTGCAAAAGCATTTGATATTCCAAACACTCATACTGACTAAAAGGCCTTGATTTCAGGTTCATCTGTGCAGTTATTTGGCAGTTCCATGGAGCATGCGGATGGCAACAAGAGCCCGCTTGCTAGGCCAAGACCCAAACATGCATTAAGATTACTGCGATCCTCATTAGTGCCCTGACGGACAGCATCATCATCATCTATTAGTGCGGGGAAAATATTCAGACGGGGTGCTCTCAACAGCTCAGTGGCCATGAAATTGATCACCTTAGAAAAAAGGTGGGGGAGGGATAGAAGGAGGCTATGGCGTTCTGATACACTGTGGAAAGATTCGTGCTCTTGGGCTTCTGCATTGATGGGCTGTCATGTAGCTGATAAGACTGTGCTTTAATTGGGGAGTGTATTAAACACTGTGCATGGTTATTGGGTTTTCATATTAATGGAGCTTCAACTTGGCATGTACTTAAAGAATGAAATCTAAATTATTGATGCTGACGATTATTAATTTTGATGTAGGTTATGGGAAATTCTAGTATTCTGTAGATATGGCTGATGTTTTATTACAGGGGTGAGCCTGAATTGTTTAAACTCTGGGTTTGAAATAAATATTTATTCAATTCGTCTTACATTAATAAAGATGTTGGAATATTTAAGCAATATCTAACGAGCAAGAGTGCTGTTGTTCCTGTATATGTAATTCGGCAAGTATACAGAGGTGGCCATATTTGGGAAAATTTTTAATTCCAGAATCGGATACTTAAGGTCAGGAATCGGATACTTGTTGTCAAATTAAAAATCGATTCCTATGCACTTTTTTTCTTCATCTGTGAGAACCGGATCTGCCAGGACCTTGCTCGCTAATCTAAGCCAGAGATTATTTTACTATTGGGAGATGAGAGGGTCTGTATTACTTACTATTGGAGAAAGCGTATCGGCTAACTTGGATCACGTATCCCTTAATAACCAATCACATTATAGCCTTGACGTCATTGAATTTCAGACAGAGTTGTACGACACTCAATCGCCGTTTATGGATATCATAGGAATGAATGGGAAGTGCCGTAAACTGAATCCCACCTGTGGCAAAAAGTCAGTGACTTCTCTTATAAAACGGCATTCAAGTATTGTTTAGTGTAAAACATGTTGACGATTAGCAGATAGGCTGTCGATTCATTAAATGATAAGCCGTTTCCTCTAAAAAGCTGTTTATTCAGCTTAGTGAAGCCTCTCCTCCATTGACATCCATTAAAAAAAAACAGCCTCTGGTCTCCTTTCCCACGTACTGCCAGACCGGAAGCGTTAGCTTTAGCCGTTATGCTTTTTCGGCTAATGGTTGCAGGCTTGCCTTTTAGTGGCTTTGTCTAAGCGCTCCAAAGTTTGGCTACATTTGTGATCACAAGCCAAAAAAGCTAAGTATAATATCTGTGATAGCTAAACATGTTGCAAGAGAGGTGTCACCACCAACATGACAAAGCACTTTAATTTGATAGATCGTTAAAGATTAATAAAGATTCTGTTCCTAAATTACAATGATTCATCTGTTTCATTACTCAACCTTTGACGTGTGCGATCAATGTTGTGATCACTTGGTTCATCCGTGCAGCATACGATCACACCAGTGTGATTTGAAAATTTAAACACGCGCTGCCATTGACCTAAAGAGAGCAGCTGTCTGTCATGAATGAAACATCTTCACAGTCTTTTCAACCACACAGCATCATTATTTCTGTGTTACAAACATTCAAATCACAGAAGTACTGGCATAGAAGTTTATAGTTCAGATATAAACTGTGTGTACGATGTGTATGGTAGCGATTCAAATAGAGTAAATCACCTTTTGAAAGTAATTTGACACTT
The DNA here is from genome assembly GCF_001515605.1 of Sinocyclocheilus anshuiensis. Classification (NCBI taxonomy): domain Eukaryota; kingdom Metazoa; phylum Chordata; class Actinopteri; order Cypriniformes; family Cyprinidae; genus Sinocyclocheilus; species Sinocyclocheilus anshuiensis. The sequence continues at coordinate 148,438 of NW_015537973.1, read as the reverse complement.
CAAATAAAGATTTATCAATTACTTTGTTACGCCAGTAGGTGGCGACAAGGGGCTGTTAAAATGTATTTGTCTTTGAATCATACAAGAGATTTGTTCAAGAACGCTGATGAACTCACATACATTAGACATGTTACTGGCCACTGTCCACTTACATCAAATGCAAAATATAGTCATATTTTTCTGCTTTTTCTGATTACAGACGTATTGGATGGTTATTTGGCGCAGTGATGAACATCGCAACATCGAGATCTCACAAAGTTCTGTTATAATTCATGAATCTATTATTCACATCGCGTCTATACTTTGTTTGTTATAACGAGAGGACTTGCATAGCTCAGTGCTGAAAAAAAAAACTGTTTTGAGCAGTGAGGGGACGCTCAAGCTTAAACACTTCTGACTGGCCATTGCGTTCAAGAACTCAACAGATATGTCTGTGATTGGTTACACTGCTCAACACTGCAAAAAGACCGCATTGTAAAGAGAAACATTTGAAGCTCTCCTGATTGCAAACACATATTGGAGTGTTTGCCAGATCTGTTTCGCAATTATCCTACTTTTGCAGCCTCAAGTGAGGGTGCTCTTGCTTTTGTTTGAAGGTGCTTAGCAACTCTAGCACCCCCATAAAACCAGGACTGCTTCAGAATAATGTCACGGAGTTCATTCATGAAGTTGTGTGAAGAATATGTGACATGCGTGTGCATCTGAGCACATGCACACTTTGGCTAGAGCTGTAATAATTCGATAAAGGCATTTACATGCTTGTTTATTGTAATTAAAACAGGCATACACTACATAGTTTAATGTGATTAAGGTTACTACGATTATGAGCTTAATAACATTGTTTTGATCAAAGTATTGCATTCACATGAGGTAAAGTTTAATCGCCATATTGCCAAATCCCATTATAATCGCATTATGAGGGTGCATGTAAATGTACTCATTGTCATGAGACTTACATTGTCAGCTGTGTTGCTTCACTGCCATTTACAAATCCTTGATTCGTCTGTTTCATTCCTCAACCTTTGACGTGTGCGATCAATGTTGTGATCACTTGGTTCATCCGTGCAGCATACGATCACACCAGTGTGATTTGAAAATTTAAACACGCGCTGCCATTGACCTAAAGAGAGCAGCTGTCTGTCATGAATGAAACATCTTCACAGTCTTTTCAACCACACAGCATCATTATTTCTGTGTTACAAACATTCAAATCACAGAAGTACTGGCATAGAAGTTTATAGTTCAGATATAAACTGTGTGTACGATGTGTATGGTAGCGATTCAAATAGAGTAAATCACCTTTTGAAAGTAATTTGACACTTCAAATAAAGATTTATCAATTACTTTGTTACGCCAGTAGGTGGCGACAAGGGGCTGTTAAAATGTATTTGTCTTTGAATCATACAAGAGATTTGTTCAAGAACGCTGATGAACTCACATACATTAGACATGTTACTGGCCACTGTCCACTTACATCAAATGCAAAATATAGTCATATTTTTCTGCTTTTTCTGATTACAGACGTATTGGATGGTTATTTGGCGCAGTGATGAACATCGCAACATCGAGATCTCACAAAGTTCTGTTATAATTCATGAATCTATTATTCACATCGCGTCTATACTTTGTTTGTTATAACGAGAGGACTTGCATAGCTCAGTGCTGAAAAAAAAAACTGTTTTGAGCAGTGAGGGGACGCTCAAGCTTAAACACTTCTGACTGGCCATTGCGTTCAAGAACTCAACAGATATGTCTGTGATTGGTTACACTGCTCAACACTGCAAAAAGACCGCATTGTAAAGAGAAACATTTGAAGCTCTCCTGATTGCAAACACATATTGGAGTGTTTGCCAGATCTGTTTCGCAATTATCCTACTTTTGCAGCCTCAAGTGAGGGTGCTCTTGCTTTTGTTTGAAGGTGCTTAGCAACTCTAGCACCCCCATAAAACCAGGACTGCTTCAGAATAATGTCACGGAGTTCATTCATGAAGTTGTGTGAAGAATATGTGACATGCGTGTGCATCTGAGCACATGCACACTTTGGCTAGAGCTGTAATAATTCGATAAAGGCATTTACATGCTTGTTTATTGTAATTAAAACAGGCATACACTACATAGTTTAATGTGATTAAGGTTACTACGATTATGAGCTTAATAACATTGTTTTGATCAAAGTATTGCATTCACATGAGGTAAAGTTTAATCGCCATATTGCCAAATCCCATTATAATCGCATTATGAGGGTGCATGTAAATGTACTCATTGTCATGAGACTTACATTGTCAGCTGTGTTGCTTCACTGCCATTTACAAATCCTCTCCTGTGGCCTAAATGGATAGCAAGTGTCCATCAGCTACGTATTTCGTACTTCATTTTGGTACTTTTCAACTACTGTTTAATGAATACTATATAATCCAAACATACAACTCATGTCATGTACTCTTTTTCACTCACTGTAGGTATACTTTATGTAGGAAAGTATTTGGCTGCAGAGAGTCACTTGTTTCGTTCCTAAATCAGCATGTTTGAACAAATAAATTGAATGAATGATTCAGAATACTCATTCATAAAGACAGTCACTTGTCGCCACCTACTGGTGTGTCTGTCCAATATGTGCAAACGCTGACAAGCGGAGTGATACAAATTAGTTTTTAAAGCTGATTAAAAAAAAAGTGTTGTTAGACTGTTATATCAGGACTCTGCTCGACCAATCAAATTAGAAGACCATAACTAACTTGTAAATTTATAGAATATATCATATCATATTAACAAATTGCTTTGTATATAACGTTAATTTATACTGTATCATGAGTAATAACTTTTTTTTTCGACAAGCATTGAAATATTTGACAACATTTTTATGTATTTAAAAGCCCTTTGTGAACGGTAGATCTGTCCAAGCACATGTACAGCTTCCATGAATGCTGAAGTGCAGTGATTCTTTATAATATCATCATCTCATAACCAATATTGCTTCCAGACAAATGACTGACATCCCCATTCAGTAATCATGATCTACAGCAGGTGGTGTGGTAGAGTTCTGAACTCAGAGACTCTTTTCACACATAGAATGAAATATTCACACATTCCATAGACTCTCTCTCTCAATCTCTCTGCTGTGTGGAGGAAGGTCACATAACCTTGGACCAGCCAGACCTATTGAGCCTCTGAGGCAAATAAGAACTGTCACTGTGGCATTTCACAGCTTATTCCCATGACAGCAAAGAAAGAATAGCCTCTAATAAGAATCAAAGCTATCATCAGACCAATCAATGATTTCTATTTATATACAGAACAATCCAGAGACAGCCACAGATAAGATGGCAATCACATAGCAGGTATTATATGTACACAACTTGCAGTGTGAAATCATCCCAAAATTGAAAAGACAGTAATGGAGATATTCTGAGTTTCTCTCGGGAGCAAAAAGACTCAAATGTTTCACTATTGTTCAGAATCTTATTTGAACTCTGACCGCTACACTTTCTACAATGGCGATATAAACAAGAGTGTTATTATGTAATTGAACTCAATGCCTATGAGGACAATTGTCTTCAAAATGAGCGCTGGAGGAACTCCAATAATGAGTTAAAAACGTCTTTGTGTCTTGTGCCTGTGGGGAGCTAGCTATGATTAATAATTACTGCCTTAATTGTCTAATGTTAATTAAACACAATGTTATTATCTGGAATTAGTTGGAAATCTGGCCGTATTTGACTATGACTGAATGGATGAGAATAACCATTGTTTCAAGACTGGTCTCTCGAGGTCTTTAGAATGTGAGTGCAGCTTGGTGGACATTTTTGTAATTCTTATTTTATAGAAACGTCAGTCATGTACAGCTGGAAAGCCACTTCCACATTTAGGACAGCTGAGTGTTTTCTTTTCGCTTTCATCTCTGCTTCTTTCAGTCATGAGGATTTTTGATAATTGTGCGTTATAAAGAAAAAATCTATTATTGTAGGAATTATTTGGAATTTTTAGCAAATATTAAAATATGAGATCTGGATATATAACTTTCTCTTTCTGTCAATATTTTTTTGAAAGAAGTCTCACCAAGGCTGCATTTATTTGGTCAAAAAGAAAAAAGAAAAGAAAAAAGTATTATATTTTTTAAAGTAATATTTGGAAAATATTATTACAATTTTAAAAAGTATTTTTAATGTATATTTTAAAATTTAATTTATTAATTTAATGGTGGATTTTCAGCAGCCATTACTCCAGTCTTCAGTGTCATGATCCTTCAGGAATTATACTAATATGCACTTTTGCTGTTCAATAAAAATGTATTATTATTCATTTTTAAAACAATGCTGCTGAAAATTTTTTGCACAAACCGTGATGCATTTTTTTTTTAATAGAAAACTTTTTTAAACTGCCATTGCTGTCACTTTTGATCACTTTCCTTGCTAAATAAAAGCATTAATTTCTTTCAAAAAGCAACTACTGCAACAAAAACTCTTACTGACCTTAAACCTTTGAACAGTAGCATACATAACACAAGCATTTTGTGTTTATGTTTGTGCCATACAGTAATTGGTATGATCTTGATGCATCATCTATGTTGTTCACATTTGACAGTGGATCGTTTTGATGTTGAAAATTGGTAACTGAACTTTTATAGCAGACAGCAACCAGTGCCGGCCCGAATCCGGCCCACATCTGCGGCCAGATGTCTGGGCCAACACTATGTTGCTGTCGGGCGATTTTGAGGAATGTGCAACAGTAGCAAAACCAGAAACACATTAATCTTTTCCAACCCATAAATACCTTATTCCCCTTTACATTTTACTGTATTCTCCATCAGCTCCATCACCCCCAGCAAGGCAGATGACACAAGCTAAAGCCCAGTGTCCCGTTCACCAAATCTGCTTCGTGTCCGTTCCCATGACACAATGGCAGGATGTTAATGGACCTTTCATGTGCAAAGCTCTCCGGCAGCCGGAAGGCAAAGAGCGCAGGGAGAGACAAGGGCCATGGTAATTGACGCCTAGCCTGGGAGAACAATCAAGGCCAAAGCAGCAAAGCAGCACATCCTCTAATTATTGAGAAGTCTAGCATTGAGGTACGATGATAATCAGTCTCCCAGAGACCTGCGCCTCTGTGTGGTTAGAGCCGATTTATCGTGTTTCTCTCCCCGCTTCCACTTTTATTAAAGATGATATTTCATATTGAGGGGGGAAAAGGGATCTCCAGACAAAAGTTAAAATGCAAAGTTTCGAGTCTGTAAGAGACGACTCAGATTATTTATTGGTTTATCCGCTGAGTACATGCAAAAAAAAGTGGATGAATGTGGAGCAAAACATCAAAGAGCTAGAAATAAGAAAAAGGGGGCTGAAAATATGCTGTTAAATATTTAGTGCGAATGCCAACAGGTGGTCAAGAGTGCAACACGGAGAAATGGTTTAATTATGATGAATTATGAATGACCCTTGTACTTATGTAAATATGCTGTTCGTTGCCTAATTGAAAAAGAAAGTGGATCCATATCGAACAAAAAATTGCTAAATTAATGTGTGCATGTGTAATTAAATAACAATTAGGTTCACTTAAAAATAGACTCTTAATCATAGATAAGTGATAGATAGTATCAATGTGTTTTTTACAGTTCTCAATCCATTTTTGATGCTTATGAAGTAGCTTGTTTTATTTTGGAAGGGTTCCATGGAAATTACAAAAAGACTCCCAACATCTTAACTCTCTTCATTATTGATAGAAAATAATCAGAACAACTTAAAAGTTTTCAAAATATGATCCTACATTGTTTTTTTTTTCTGATCTACTAGACGACTAAGGGGTTTGACTTTAATTTTTTTCAGTTTAAATATAAAGTCAAGTGAGTGAGCCAATTTTTTATAAACCGTAAAAATTATTTTGGCTGTTTCTACATGCTTGGGTCACTCTCCAGTGGAGATGGAGCAGTTGAAAGTGTCACAGAAACAATCATTTCCTCTGAGACGCTGAATGCGCCTCTAATGGGCTGTGCTTAGTGCAAAAAAATAAAAAATAAAAATTTAAAATATTGGGAAGTGGCTGGGAAAAAAAACCCCTTTAGAACTGTCTTAGATCCCTGGGCATAGAAACCTCTGAGATAAGTAATAATTGATAAACGTTGGGGACGAGGGTTGCCAGCTGCTTAAAAACCCCAAGATACACTCTTAAATATACTGGAATACGATTATACCCTTCTTTTATTCCTATTCATCAACGTATCTTAACCCATCTTCCCCAAATTTATTTTCTTTGGCTCCCGCTGATGCCAGCGAAAAGAGAGGGAGAGAAAATGACCGTTTCAGTCAACACAAGGCTTACAAATGGTATGCAATAATTAATCAGGTTTAAAATAGAAAAATATATTTTATTTATTTAAAATTATATTATTTATATTTTAATAACATTGATTTACTTTACTCTCCTTAAATTTAATTTATAATTTTAAACAGATTATAGAAATGGTTGCTTATAAAATCAGTTTTGTTGCTTACAGTTTTCTGCTCCAAACAACATGGAAACGTTTTTCTTCTTATTATTATTACATTTAATCAAGCATGGAACTTGTGCAGTTTTAATTAACAGAGAATTTAATAAATCGTTAATTGATTACATCTTGACAAGTTATTATTATAGAAACCCATAATAGATTATAGATAGATAGATAGATAGATAGATAGACAGAAAGAAAGAAAGAAAGAAAGAAAGAAAGAAAAAAAAAGACCTGCAACTGTTAAGTCTAGACAAAATAATACCAGGACATATTGTCTTCAATTATTCTTTTTGCTTGTTTTATATGCTGATACAAACACATACATGATGTGATCATGAACAGAGCTGTTGCTGAAAATCATGGGGCCTCGTATAAGATATAAGAATGTATTCACAGCCACCTAAAGATGCATTTATTCGACCCCATAACACAATCATAACAAGCTCCATAGACCACAATGACCCTCAACGACTCCTCTGATTGTATATGTTTTGAAATTGCAAATACAGTCAAATCCAGATCCAAACAACTGAGAAGGTCAGAAAGAAACTATCTGCCATCAGTTGAAATATTTGTCTTAATTTGAGTGATATTTGAACCAAAAATATAAATGATATCTGGCAAGGCATGTGCTTTCAAAATGCGTAAGAGCTGTTTTTGTAGCCATCCTTGAGTGTTGCTGAATTCTCATTAAAATACACTCACCTACACATGCAACACATGCAGCACAAATTATGCATGAACTGACACTGTGCAGCATTTTCACTCAGCAATCAAAGATGTTTCATGCACATGAGGAACCACAAAGAACATCATTAAGGGTTTGCAATTAACTGTCCTTTATTGTTGTGGGTTGCATGTCATGCAAATTTGTAACTTACTGTAAAACAATGGCAATCACTGAAAAACACTGTTAGCCATATTATTTAAATTCAAACATCAGATCACCTTAGTGTTAAGGAGAGGCGCCAACAAAAATATACAATTTTATCTGGTAATTTATGGAATGATCAATTTGAAATATATTGCAGAAAAACAATATTCTCTGTCGCTCTCTTGTCTAAATAGTCATTTATCTGAGAAACTGAAGGCCATATTTAAAATACATTAAAGTCCTCAGACCATGTTTAATGAATACATTTAAATAAGAGCTTATTAAAGTATGCCAGCTAAAATGAGAGCTTAAAACATGTAGAAAATTTCTTCCACTGAGGGTCATTTGCAGAGCCTTTCATACCCCTATTATTTTATTCATTGACTCTTACATGAAATATCTTTTACATCACATTTGCCTCTCCTATTGGCCATCTTAGAAGACACCGAAAAAGCAGATTCTCTATGTTAATAATGTCTGCAGACCAGATTATAATTAGGCTTCACCACATTAGTCTTAAGGAACAACGGATAATAGATTTAAGTTATAGTCTAGATTACTTTGTATGAAACAAAAGAGTGTAGTCTTATTAATAACAATATCATTAATCATAACAATCATAGTAATACATTTTATTTATTATATATTGCTATTTATTATTTTAAAAATATTATTATTATTATTATTATTATTATTATTAGTTAGTCACACTTTCTGAAAGCCAGAGCACAACATATTTTTGTTGCACAGAACCATTTGTTCTTATGGCATGTATTTTTCCCATGCTCTATCATACACAATTTATTATTTATTGCAGTCTTGTGTAATACAAATGGTCTTAGGATAAAGACAAATCAAGAATTTCCATGCTACCAAGGTGGAAATAGATTCCTAAACAACTTTTATCTGCTGAGGAAACTGGCACAGGAGTTGCAGGGGGGTTCGACAGACATCGACCAGGATCTGTGTCACTAGAGGAAATGACAAAGCTGCACTTGAGACAAGCACAATTTCACATTAATGAATAATTGAGGCACAGAAATATCCGACAGGGCTGGGAGCTTCTATCCCATGTTTGCTTTTTCTAATTATGCTGATATAGGCGCCTTGAATTGTCGGGCTTCACTCATAGGTGTATTGAGATGCGTTTGGCTGGTAATTGTTCTTAAAATAAATAGGTGATGTTAAATCACTGTTGTGTTGCAAAGCCTTGATTGTCAATAAATGTATAGCATTTGTGTCGTTGGGACTGACAGGAAACTTTTTCAGTATCACTTTACAATAAGGTTCCATTTGTGAACATTAGTTAATTACATTATTTAACATTAACTAACAATGATTTTTTTTTTTGTTAATCTTAGTACATGTTAATTTCAATATTTACTACTAAATTATTAAAATATGTAAATCAAAAGTTGTGTTAAATTGTTTAATGGACCTGAGCTAACTTGAACTAACAATGAACAGTTTTAACTAATGTCAACAAAGATTAATAAATACTGAAAAAAAAAAATGTATTGCTCATGTTAGTTAATGCATGAATTAAAGTTAACTAATGGGACTTTATTGTAAAGTGCTACCTTTTTCTTTAGTGAAGTAGTATCGGCTTTGGGTTATCAATAATGGCTTCAAAACTGGACAGTTAATAACCATAAGAGAAAGAAAGGAGAGCAAGAAATAGTGTCAAACTAAAAAGGCAAGAAAGTTAGAGAGAGAAAGCGAGAATATCTTGCTGCAATTAATGTGAAGGTATCTCTTTCTTCTGGGGAAAGGCAAACGGGAATTGGAGGCTTCCATCATCGCTAGTGGGGATGAGAAGGTACAGGAAAGGAAACTTCAGAGCATCTTGAGTCCATTATGTTGAATTCCAAACCTCATCTCCAGTCTAAGGAGAGAAAGTAAGAAACAGAAAGTTTCATTTTTAATGACAGCTCATTAATTATTCCATTTATTGTATACACTGTGTTTTCTGAGGTAGCACGTCCAAGAAAGGTGAAGATGAAGCATGTAGAGAAGTCTCTGTCCTATAGTTGGGTGATAAGGTGCCAATGACACCTGTTGAGCAAAACAGGAACGTTCCCAAAACAGAGCCTTGCCCCATTTGGGAGACATTCTGTTTCCTCTCTCTCTCTCTGAAAGCCTCCTTTGCTCCAATTGGAGTGAGGAAAAAAAAAAAACCCACACACATCAGGTCAGGGAGCCGATCTAAAGCTAGTCCCCATATCCCTTGTAAACAATGGTAATGCATACTCAATGAGAATCTGTGTGATTCAATAATACGAAGACCCAGATTCAGACACAAGTGTGTTTCTACATCATCAGAGATAAAAGTAAACAAACGTTACCAAAAGTAAAACTGTCAGTAACAATTAGAATGAAATATATACAGTATATATATATATATAAAATCATTAAAACAGGTAATGTATAACAATTACGTATTATACAAATCTGATGAAAGCAGTTAAATAATGAAATAAAAATAAGAAGAAGAAGGAAAAGAAGAATGCGAAGAAATTAAATGATTAACACTTCTGTGAGATTACATTTACAATTTCAGCATCATTGTTCCTGTTGGTCTTGTGTTAGAACACATTGGATTCCATTTTGTAACATTTTTATTTTCACTTTAGTGACACATTCAACCCAGTGATAGTGACTGATTAATGTTGGCAAGGATTTTGGTGTGTGTGTGTGTGTGTGTGTGTGTGTGTGTGTGTGTGATGTGGACGTATGAGTAGGTTCTCTTAAGCATTCGTTCCTTAAAGAGGTTAATTAAAGATTTTGGTGCTTCGTGTTTTTTTTTTTACCCCCCATGATTTAATTTATACATTTACAGTAGTAAGATATCAATTTTTAATACCATTTGTTCATGTTCTGGGGTGATATGTACATGTTACTGGGCTGACATGGTTATACAAATCTAACTCATCAGAAATTATTTAATTCTTTAGGCACAAATAAAATGATCTAAGTCACAATTATTAAAGTATTTATGGTGTACTATTATATTCCCAGATTAATATATTGATAATTTAAATGTTATAAATATAAATAAATAATATTATTTATATAAAATATAAATTATGCAAAATATTATTTTATTTGAGCATTTTTAGTTTAGTATTAAATAGTATTATTTGTAATACCTTACAAATACAGAGGACGGCCCTTATACATTTTACAGAAATAATTAACATTGTGTCAAAATGAGCAAATTCAACAAGACATTTTGATTAAATTCAGAGACACACATTTGGAAATATTTCTGGAGTGACTAAAGGTTGTCAAAATCAGTTTATTACATTCAGTGGTTGGGCGTGAGGATTACAATGGTCTAATGCTGCATGTTAAACTGAACAAAATCCAGTCCTGCATTCTTACGGTCATATTATACTGTCTGTCTCCACTGCTCCCTCATGACACAGACATGCGGTGGACTCTGTCATGTTCTCCAGCCCGGCCAATAGGTGTCCCTGTAAACCATACAAATGCTAGCAGCCAATCTCAGTCCTACTAATACTCACTGCCAGCACGGATTCCATTCATACTGGTAATGATACAGCCATCTCTGCTGACAAAGAAGACTGTTAGATACAGGTACTACAGACAACACTGCTGTCATTTGTCACCATTATCTGATACAATTTTTAATATTTAAAATAAGTTAATATCTTGTTAGTAATATCATTAGTAGTAGTAAAATAAATATTTTAAATCATCATAATCATACCTTCTATCATTATTATTATTATTATTATTATTATTATTATTATTAACTAAACTGAAGAAGAAGAAGACTCTTATTATTCAGTTTAATTAGGATTTTAAATTAGTCACAATTTCTAGCATATTAAATAGTTTTTTTTGTTTTAGTATTAGTATTAATTTGCAGCTATTATTATTATTATTATTATTATTATTATTATTATTCACTTTGATTAGGTATTATTTAATTAGGAACATTATTATTATTATTATTATTAACTACAACAACAACAACAACAATAACAATAATAATAATAATAATCTTATTATTCAGTTTAGTTTAATTAGCTACAATCTAAAAAAATAAATGAAATGGTTTTAGTTTTAGTATTAGTATTAATTTACAGCAATTATTATTATTATTATTATTAGTATTATTAGTATTATTGTTGTTGTTCTTGTTGTATTGTTTAATTAGTTAATAACAACAATAATAATAATACTAATACTACTACTACTACTACTACTACTACTAATAATAATAATAATAATAAAGATTGTGCCTAATTAAATAATGCCTAATTAAACAGAATAATAAGAATAATAATAATAACATAATCTGCTCTTGTATGTGCTCATAACATCCTGATCAAATAATCCAATGTGTTTTCCTGCCCATCTCTTTCCTCTCTCCCTCGCTCTCTTTCTTTCTTACTCTCTCAGTGGCAGCAGTAAAAAGGAGGGTCAGAGCAGCGTTCCCAGGATAAAAGAGCTGGGCTAAGGGCTCCTCTCAATCACTGGGCCCTCCAGGAGGTGAGCATCACAGGGCGATGAGAGACCTGTCGGGGGTGTGGGGATGTGAGCTCCATTTAGATGTGTCTATCTCAGGAGGAGAACGCTGTTGACTCTCCCCTATCTCCTTTGCCTTTGGAGACAAAAGGCATGCAAATATTTGGTGTGTTGCTAAGCCCCACAGAAGCATATTCAAAATGTCAGGGTGGTTATTTTCTGGCAAGGTGGCTCATCTCTGAACAGCTGGACTCAGTGGGATGGGCCGCTGCCTGTTGAGCAGCTCCCAGACGATGAGGGGTCCCTAACTTTACTCGTAATGGCTCTCGGAGGGAACAGCTTGCTTCTGGAACGGGTGCAGACAAGTCCATTTGTATCATTCGAATGCAATTTCCAATGTGACCTAATAATAATAATAATAATAATAATAATAATAATAATAAAGATTGTGCCTAATTAAATAATGCCTAATTAAACAGAATAATAAGAATAATAATAATAACATAATCTGCTCTTGTATGTGCTCATAACATCCTGATCAAATAATCCAATGTGTTTTCCTGCCCATCTCTTTCCTCTCTCCCTCGCTCTCTTTCTTTCTTACTCTCTCAGTGGCAGCAGTAAAAAGGAGGGTCAGAGCAGCGTTCCCAGGATAAAAGAGCTGGGCTAAGGGCTCCTCTCAATCACTGGGCCCTCCAGGAGGTGAGCATCACAGGGCGATGAGAGACCTGTCGGGGGTGTGGGGATGTGAGCTCCATTTAGATGTGTCTATCTCAGGAGGAGAACGCTGTTGACTCTCCCCTATCTCCTTTGCCTTTGGAGACAAAAGGCATGCAAATATTTGGTGTGTTGCTAAGCCCCACAGAAGCATATTCAAAATGTCAGGGTGGTTATTTTCTGGCAAGGTGGCTCATCTCTGAACAGCTGGACTCAGTGGGATGGGCCGCTGCCTGTTGAGCAGCTCCCAGACGATGAGGGGTCCCTAACTTTACTCGTAATGGCTCTCGGAGGGAACAGCTTGCTTCTGGAACGGGTGCAGACAAGTCCATTTGTATCATTCGAATGCAATTTCCAATGTGACCTTGTGAATTTCCTGTATTTTTCTGAAAGTACTGTTTATTTGTGATAAATAAATGCATTTAATTAACTGAACAAACATTGAGAATATTACAAAACAGATCATAATGTGTTGAAAATTTGGAGTTCCCTTTCCAAATAGGGATATAGTTTGTGTCTATACATTTTTTTCTTCTCTTTCTGTCTTGCTTTCTCCCTCTGATTCCCTCTCTGAGCTGTGATCAGGAGTGAGCTTTCTCATCGCCCCTGGGGAGGCTGCGGGGCTTCGGTCAGCCATATGGTGCGAGTCCCCTGCCCCGCCCTCAATCACAACCCTGGAGGAGCGGCCTGATGAGGCTGGATCAGACCCACCGCTTCCTGATGGAGAGGACAGCCCTGACTCAACACAGCATAGAGACAGCCAGGTTAGGAAGAGGGAGACAAGGGTGATAAGGTGTGCTCAACCAAAGGAACAGGAATAAAGGGAACAGATCAAATAAAGGACAGCTTGTGTATGTTAGAGTCTTGGAAGGAAAAATACCTAGTAACAGTGTAGAAACATTTTCAGCTGGTTTTATAGATGAATGTTAAGAATTTTAATTACTAATAATTATTTTAAAATTATTTTTTATTTTATTTAGATATTTATTTTATTGTATATATTTTTTGCTTGCTTATTTATTTATTTATTGCTATTGAGTCAATAGCTGCCTATGAGTGAATGACTTAATAGCACGCACGCACACACACACACAGAGTTATTGAGTAGATAAGCA
>NW_015537973.1:134130-134304 GCF_001515605.1 Sinocyclocheilus anshuiensis | reverse complement strand
AATTTTAATCCAATTTTATAAATCAAATAAATTTTGAACTTTTAACTATTAATTTGTGTTGGTCACTGACACATACTAGTCAAAGTACATATATACGAATGATAGATAGATAGATACAGTAGATAGATAGATAGATAGATAGATAGATAGATAGGTAGATAGATAGATAGATAG
>NW_015537973.1:114856-132920 GCF_001515605.1 Sinocyclocheilus anshuiensis | reverse complement strand
GAACAAGAATAAAGGGAACAGATCAAATAAAGGACAGCTTGTGTATGTTAGAGTCTTGGAAGGAAAAATACCTAGTAACAGTGTAGAAACATTTTCAGCTGGTTTTATAGATGAATGTTAAGAATTTTAATTACTAATAATTATTTTAAAATTATTTTTTATTTTATTTAGATATTTATTTTATTGTATATATTTTTTGCTTGCTTATTTATTTATTTATTGCTATTGAGTCAATAGCTGCCTATGAGTGAATGACTTAATAGCACGCACGCACACACACACACAGAGTTATTGAGTAGATAAGCACAAATAAAAAAAAAAAAACATGAATAAATAAAAATTGCATAATCATTCATTAAAATGTATAAAAAGGAAATCCATGTTCACACTGAAAATTTTATAAACTATATCTATGCATGGATATTTTATGCTGCTGCTCAGTTGATTCATTATCAGAGTTTTTTCCCCCAGCTCTTCCTTGCACTGATTGCATGATCAATCTGCAGGTCAAGTATTCGTGTCAGGCACGCTGTGAAGATGCTGTAGTCATTTAACTATAATTAGTGATTTTAAATCATGTACATTAATTATAGCGTTTAAATGAAATTACCAAGCGGTTGAACAGAAACACCTCAACGAGTCCCCTGTCGTACGGAGGGAGGAGGGGATGTACAAGAAAGAGAAGTAAAAGAAAGACAGGTTAATTGTCATTCACTGAGAAGCTGACAGTGGAGTGAATGTATTCCCTGCGGAGAATGATTAGAGAAATAAAAGTTTTCTCTATAGCCCCGCACCCCTGCCTTCTCACTCTCTGAGTTGCCAAACACCAGCTTGTCATTTCTGTTTTGTTTGGCTTCCTTGAGATGCCTGAAAGACTTGATACACACATTAAAAGATGCTGACATGTTTGCGTCTGATCCTCTTTTGGTCTCCATCTCTAATCGCGGGCGGCTTCTCTGTCTCTGTCTCCAACGTAGAGACTGCCACAGGTGCCACAAAAAGACTTCCCTCAGATCAGTCCAATTTTGAAACATTTGACAAAAGATGGATAGTTTTTTCAGGACAGGAAGAGCAGTGTTCGCTGGGCTCCCATAGATGTGATTGGACTCACAAGTATGTGGCTACTTGACCTAATTAATGTTCTGTGTTTACATCACTCATTACCACACTGACAGTTATTTCGCTCATCTTTGAAAGGGGCCCTTTCATGATGAATTACAGACTTGGATGTGTGACACTTCCCAGCTACAGAGGTGTCCCGTACTGGGGACCAAAGCCAAAATTAATCTCCTGAAGAGGTGTCTTGCAGATATAAGCTATTCAAATGAGACACTAACAGAAGGGGACTTTGCTATTGTCGGGCGCCTTATGATAATGTTCTCATTTGAATATAAAAGAATCTTTGCCATTTTCTCCCCGTAGATCAAAAATGTGCAGTGTGAATAGGTGTTCCCCTCGCTAAACAGAAAAGACAATGGGAGAGTTAACCATCTGCTGCTCTTTTGTTTGTTATGCCGATGGAATTCTCATACAGACACTCAAAGAGGGTTAAAACGAGGAGATTGTAATAATGGCATCCACCTATTGCATACTGTATGATCGTGTGGGTTTTCTTACAGTAAATGGGCAGCATTTTTTGAAGCCACATTAGAGAGTCTTGTGTGAGTGTGTATAAACTGCTGTGCTTGAGAAGTTATGGTCAGGATGATGGACAGATAGGTAGTAAATCCATTGCGGTTCTGTTAATATCTTAATGTACATTACTCCACACAGTCGATCTATGATTCAGTACAAATGAAAAAGATTGAAAATTAATGTATTGCACTTATTAACACAACCCTATGGAAATAATATACCTCATAAGAAATGTTTAATTTTATTTGTCCATTGTCTCCAAGGCTGGAATAAAATAAAATAAAATAAAATAAAATAAAATAAAATAAAATAAAATAAAATAAAATAAAATAAAATAAAATAAAATAAAATAAAATAAAATAAAATAAAATAAAATAAAATAAAATAAAATAAAATAAAATAAAATAAAATAAAATAAAATAAAATAAAATAAAATAAAATAAAATAAAATAAAATAAATAAAATAAAATAAAATAAAATAAAAACTCCTCAATAAACCTCAACAAACTTCTTATTTTGCTGCTTATAATAAGTAGTTGTTGTAGTAGTTCGAGTAGGGTTAAGGGATCTAGAATATGATCATGAAAAATAAGGCTTTAATACATACTTTATAAGTACTAATGAACAGCCAATATTATAATATTATATAGTACTGAAACATCTAGTTAATAGTGAAAAGTGTTTCCTTATCTAAAATGTTACCTAATATATGTTTTCGGTAACACTTTAGTATAGGGACCAATTCTCACTATTAACTAGTTGTTTATTAGCATGCTTATTAATAACATATTGGCTAGTACATGTTTACTAGTACTTATAAATCACATATTCTGCATGACCATATTCTACATCCCTAATCCTACCCAATACCTTAACTTAACAACTACCTTACTAACTATTAATAAGCAGCACATAGGAGTTTATTGTTAATAGTTAATGGTTTGTTTAATTGTGAGAATAGGACCTTAAAATAAAGTATGACCATGTTTTCTCTACCTTTTCTATTTTTGTAGCTGGATTATATAATGTCATATTAAATCATGTTAAATAAAATAATATACATTTATTAAATTAAATCAAATTAATAAATGTAAAATATATTCAATTAAATTATTTATATATTTCTTCTACCTTGGTAACACTTTATAATAGGGTTCCATAAGTTAATGTTGGTTAATGCTTTAGCTAACAATGAGCAATACATCTGTAACAGTATGTATTCATTTTTGTTAGTGTTAGTTAATATAAATTGTTAATAACTGTTCTTTGATAGTTCAGGTTAACTCATGAACAAATAATATTGACAGATATATTGAGATATACAGATATAAACTTTTGATTTCAATAACATATTAGTAAATGGTAAAATTAGTATAATCTCATCATGGTTAAAGGATGAGATCCTTTAGTATATCTGAGCTGTTGTATAGTGTCTGTACTTCTGTAAGTGCAGATCTATAGCGTGAGCTGAACTGCTTTGAGAGCGTCCACTGCCTCAGGCTCGTCCTCCAGCCACAGCTTCATGTCTGCTTCTGGTGGCTACCTTACAGCTGACAGAAGCCAGTGCATTGATAATTATCTGGGAGACATAATGTGAATCAGCAACACCAGAGAAAACAAAACTGTCCTCAGCGTGAGCCTCCTATTAGCACTTAGCATGTAGCTGGATGCTATAAACAACTAGTAGCAAAACAAGAAATAAATGAGGTAAAGTTCACCCAAAAGTGAATAGATAAACATCTATATATGAATAGATATAAGTCTTCACATAGATATTTTCCATACAAGGACAATTCATAGTGACCAGTACCTGTTAAAAGTACAAAAAACACCATAAAAGCACTATAACATTCAAAAGTGACATTTTTTAATGCATTAAATGGATCAAAAGTGACTGTAAAGACTTTTTATACCCCAAAAAGTTGAATAAATGCTGTTCTTTTGAACTTTCTGTTCATCAGTGAATGCTGAAAAATGTATCACAATTTCCGCAGCACAACTTAATATTGTTCATAATAACAAATGTTTCTTGAGCAGCAAATCAGCACATTAAAATGATTTCTGAAGGATCATGTGGCACTGAAGACTGGAGTAATGGCTGCTAAAAATTCAGCTTTGCATCACAGGAATAAATTACATATCAATATATACTACAATAGAAAATAGTTGTTAGTAGATTGTAATGATATTTCTGTTTTACTGTTTTGCTGTGTTTTTAATCAGACAAATGCAACCTTAATGAGCAAAAGAGACTTTCAAAAATGTTAAAGTCTTACCAACCCCAAACTTTTAAATGCTGGTGTAAGTAACCCGTATACTGTACATTTTATACTATGTTCCAAGTCTTCTGAAGTCATTCTTCAGTATTTACTGTCAAATTTCTCCTCCGCTGCAACTCTAAAACACAAAGCTATCTCTAAAACATCAAAGCTATAAGTTCAGGTGACTGGGAATATATAGCACCTGAGTCATATGGGTTACTTGGTACCTTTATAGTGCTTTTTTGGAGCTTGACGACCTGCGGCCAATATGAACTAAGTAAAGTTTCTTCATTTTGTTTCACAGAAGAAATAACAGCATGCAGGCGTGACAGAATTATCATTTTTGGATGAAGTAGTACATCAGTAGCCATACTCTCACTCCACAAGTGACAGTAGAATTGACGACTATTGTAGCGCTAGTGGGACACTTTTACAGCAACCGCAGTTAATTCTAGCCGAAATATCTGGAGGTTCACCATGAGTGCAAACATTCTACTGGCAGTGAGATATTACAAAAGTCTTTTGGGTCCAACAAACCCACCTCATTAATATTTCCAATTATTATTCCTTTTCTGTTCTCTTTCTACCAGCAAATCTGCCGAGCAAAAGAAGGAGAATAATTAGCTGCTCCTGATCTTGCAGCGGTACGGAGAGCGCCTGGGTCAGACCAGGCATCCTGCGTATTCTGACATTTTAAATTACCTGAACAATACCTGAAGCAATCTCTGGACCTAATTAACTTCCCACTGAGACCAAATGTACACATCATTTAAAAAGATAGATTTGAGGGGACAAAGCATGATGACTGGGCCTGCGCTGGGGAAAAAGCATGCGTCCCGGACCTAAACCACCCTCCCTCCCCACCCGCACGTACCAAACCGTGTCCTTTCCCATATGCAAACGCGATAGGCAATATTCTGTTGGCCCTATTTATTGTATTAGAGTAGGGGGACTCTCCATCAAGTAATCAATGTGCTGTTCCAATGAGTTCATTTTAATGCACTCAATCATGACTTTAATGTTTATGGCTTACGGGGGTAGCGAGCATCAGGAATGCAGGAATGTTATATGGCTTCGGTTTCGGCCCATTTCATCAAATATTTATGCGCTCAAAAAATGGGCATCAAAATAGGGGTGGAGGAGAAACACATTTTCTATGTTTCACTCTCCCTCTTTGTCTTTCTCTCTCACCTCCTGTGTCTGGCTCCCTTGTTTACATTTGAACTCCTTGTGTAATGCTGGCACTCCTCTCTACTTTTATTCATCTTTTAAAAAGGCTTAAAGTGATAGAGTGAGACGTTCTTCACAGCAACACAGGCAGCTTGTCAATGCCAGCATCGTCATGTTATGAAAGGCTTTTGTCTTACCAGCAGGCCAGCAACAAATGATGCAAAAATGCTGAAATTCAACTATAATTCTCACCCTATTTTGGTGTCAGTCTTACTATCAGCTAAGCTGCTGTTAGCATCTCTTTTGCTGGTAAATATAAGTAGCTTGTTCTCTTCCTGTGCCTAATCACACTCTTCAGTTTAACTGCAGCACCCCAAGTAATATTAATTTTGCAGCTAGTCTATTTAAGGCCTTTTGTAACGCGTGTGTATATTCTTAACAGTGCCTTTAGTTTTTTTTTTTTTTTTTTTGTCAGCCTCATATCACAATACAGTAGTCCTTTTTTAGTTAGATACATGTAATTTAGAAATTATATGCATACACTACTGTTCAAAACTTTGGGGTTGGTAAGATGTTTTAATGTTTTTGAAAAAATGTACTTTGTCATCACCAAAGCTGCATTTAAAAATGCAGTAAATACAGTAATATTGTGACATGTGTTAAAATTATTGTTTTTCTATTTGAATATATTTTAAAATACATTTTATAAATGTAATTAATTCCTGTAATGGTAAGAGGAATTTTCAGCAGCCATTACTATAGTCTTCAGTGTCACATGATCCTTCAGAAATCGTTCTACACTGAAAAAAAAAAAAAATCACTCAGAAATTGCAAGTAAATGTCATAAAGAAATGGCATGTAACACATTGAATTAAATGTGAAATTTTAAAGTATAAAACTGAAATAGTTTTTCTTGTAAAATATACTGTGATAATCTTTATTCAGAATCTGTGTTTTATTATTTTTTTTTATTTTTTATGTATTATTATTTATTTATTTATTTTTTACAGTGTAATATGCTAATTTGCTGTTCAGGTAACATTTATTATATTATTGTCATTGTTGAATACAGATGTGATGCTTTTTAATTTTAATTTGATACTTACTCATTTAAAATGTTTGTTTAAAATTATTTAAAAATGCCGCATCCTTGCCATATTTAATGCATCCTTGCTGAGTACAATTAAAAACAACAACAACAATAAGAATAAGAATAATAATACTGACCCCAAACTTTGAAATGGTAGTGTATTTGATTTTAATTTGGCTTGTTCTACTAAATATTGTAGAAACTTAATTTGCTGTAAAGTTGCTTTGCAATGATTTGTATGGTGAAAAGCGCTATACAAATAAACTTGAATTGAATTGAATTGTTTGTTTGAGTTATGTAATAGGTCTCTTGAAGCATCTTGGAGACGTTGTCACAGTTCTTCTGGATTTAGTCTGTCTCAGTTTGTTCTGTTTCTTCATGTCATTCCAGACAAGACTCCTTGTGCAAACAGAAATCTCACTGGATTATTACAATTAATGGCAAAATGAATGTTTGGAAATGTAAACTGATATGTACTGACACACTACAGCAAAAGATAGAAATAGCTGGCTTAAAACCATTTTTTTAGCTTGTGAAAATACTAGTGTTCTAATAATTTTGGCCATCACTGTATATATCCCTCAGATAGAAGTGATGAATTACAGTAAGTCATTGTGCTTAGCAACTCGTTTCTTATCAACATGTAAATTAATATTCTATAGCAATCTCCTTCACGAAGCCCCAAAATACCTGCACTACACTGCAGCGCTCCATGCCTGTGGAAACTTTCACCTGCAGCCCAGGGAGAGTTGAGTGATCAGTATCAAGCAGTTGTTTGAGCTAAAAGCTGTGACGTGCTGCTCTGAACGGGAGCCTGGAGTATGTTTCTGACATTCAAAGCTGAGCTGGAGAGGTTTGGCGTTGCAGAGAGAGTGTGAAATGCACGTGTCGAGTGTCGGACTGAGCAGCGGCGAGCAATCACATCCTGCTGTGTGCTATCCCTGAGATCAGAGATCACAGCTCCCGACCACACATGCTCCTGAGACTCTGGCCTCCTGCAATATTTACCCTCTACACGAGCCAGCTTGGCAGAGAACTGTCACTCAGCAGCCCTGGAAAACTGCTTTTAATAGAACCATCAACCCAAATCAACCATTCCAACACATGGGGATTTGACAATCCGGCTTGTACTACAGATTTATACAGACAAGGGATGTTTTCGCAAGTCTGAGAAAGTGTAAACAGTTGGTGGATTCTAAAAGTTTAACATATTAATATATTATGTTCAATTGATATTCATGAGAAGGGGTGCAGTTTGGAGTTTTGAGGAACTTCTATGCTGTAAGTTTAAGAGCAGGATAAAGACTGAATAACAGCATTATTTCCTTTGAAAAAACGTATGGAAAAGTTCCTTTGTTTAGACTAGTATTAACCGTTTAACACACTAGATCTATTTATAGATGTGTTAATTAAACTTCTCTCTCCTAAGCAATTCTGAAATTATCATTAATATTATCACTGTAATTAATTCATGAGTGAATTTTAATTAAATTGACCACACCACTCAGGAAGTCAAATTGGAATAACAGGAAAAGCGATGCACTGAATTGCCGTTCCAAAAATGTAACACATGCTAATGCATTCTGGGAAATGTTATCAACCTATACTGCTATTCAAAAGTTTGGGGTCAGTAATATTTTATTATTTTTAATACTTTTATTCAGCAAGCATGCATTAAATTGACAGTAAAGAAATTTAAAATGTAAAACAATCATCAAATCATCAAAAATAATGCGTATATGCTCAGTAATGTTTAATAAAATGTAAACCCAAGGCATCATATGACTGAAAAAAAGGTCTGTCTGTCTGTCTTACATCTATCTATCTATCTATCTATCTATCTATCTATCTATCTATATGTCTGTCTGTCTGTCTGTAAACCTTCAAACTTCAAGGCTTTTTCAAATTTATAACAAATGGCTTTGTCTATCCAGCATTCATGTAAAACATTGCTTTTCTAGTTAAACATCATGCTTATGTGATTTCCTTAAATTATAATTCTGCATCCTGTTTGCAACCTCAGTTCGAATTCAGGAACTGGAGTTATAAGGAATCCTCATTTCAGTTCTGAAATGGTGCACAACTGTATTACACAGAGGCCTGGATCAATAGAAATGTTTCAAACCATTCGACATCGCAGCGTTGAGTTCAGGAACTTCATCTTTTTTTGCATTAGGCTCACACATTTACGTCAAATTAAAACATATTGGTTTTGCATTGTAGCTTAACAATACAGGAACATTTCACCAAATATTTTATTCAAAAGTCCTCACACCTTTCCCAAAGCTCTTTGACTGCACGTCATGTCCCATGCTAACATTTGTAAATCCTTTGCCAAAGCACTGCTTCCAGGCCACTAGAACAGCAGGCATCACTTGCTGACACAAGCTCTCATTTCTTTGTAGCTTGAGTTATATCAGGTGGCAGCAAGGCACATTTTGGGCTTGCATACATATAAGACGAGCTGATTTAGGGTTTTTGGGGACCGCCTGAACCAGAAGCAGACAGCAAGAGAGGACAGAGCCTTTAATGCACAACGACAGTAGCTTCTCTAATTGCCCCTTTTGTCTTTTAAGCACAGGATTTCTGAGGGTCTATCATGTTTGGAAACATACATCAATGGGGCTTGGTTCTTCAAATGAGTTGGACATCATAATAAAGCCAGCGAGAGGACAGAGCCTTTAATGCACAACGACAGTAGCTTCTCTAATTGCCCCTTTTGTCTTTTAAGCACAGGATTTCTGAGAGTGTATCGTGTTTGGAAACATACATCAATGGGGCTTGGTTCTTCAAATGAGTTGGAGATCATAATAAAGCCAGTGATTGATCTTGCGCCCTCACCGTCCAGTAGCCCGCTGGGAGAATTTATGTCATAGATATAATTTAAATCCTTTCTTATCAAGTAGATGTAGCTTATAAAACTAACAGCGAGTTTTAGATTAATTTTAAAAGATTCCAGAATTATCCACATATATATTTTTAACTGTATGACAAAATCTCCCCCCCCCCTCAATTGTTGTAAATTGTAATTATATAATATTTAATATTTAAAGTGCATAATAGGTATAGTTCAATAAAAAAGACAATTTTGTCATAATTTACTCAGCCTTATGTTGATTTTTCTATGTTGATAGATATAGATAGATAGATAGATAGATAGATAAGATTTTAATATTTAGATGAACTATCCCTTTAACAATTATTTAGTAATCCTTTAAAGTGAATTAAAGTTGTCAAATTAAGTCCAAAAGAATGAATCTAGCTCTGAATAAATATGTTCCTTTCATCAAAACTTTTACAAAACCACTTGATATAGTTGATTTCACTCATTACATGCATAGGAATAGCAAACAAAGCTGCACAACCTCTCAATGACCTGATTTTGCATGATAATAGATAGTTGGAGAAGCCGAGCAGCCTCTCGTTTTCCTGCCAAATCCATGCTAATTATGACAGGAAAGGTCAAACTAATTAGCTCTGCTTTTGAACTTGAATGTAGCGGCTTTATTTGAGAGTTGAAAAAAAAAAACTAAATTAGTTTTATTTCATTATGCCCAATTTTAATCAGTTTAGAAATGTATTTTGCATTGAACAAGCACTGCTAATGAAATAATTGCCAGCTTTATGTTAGCGCTGCTACATCTTGGAAAGTGTTAAGTGTCATACTCTGTTAAATCAGCCATGAACAAACGCCATTAGGCCAACAGTGAATCATAAGTGTTTTTGTTTAGATAGGTTAAGTAAAGCATGTCATTACAGAGCTCTAAGAGCTCTAAGTGGTAGTTTAAGGGTCCATAAATTCAATTAGACACTATTTAATCCTGTCCTCTAATGTGTTATTCACTGAGCCATGTGATGGGAAGAAGCCTGGGGTTTGCCGACTTTTTTAAAGAAATATTGCCTGGGATTTCCATATATATTATCAGTTCAATGACACCTTTCTCAAGCGTAAGAGCCACAGATGCTTACAGGACTGCAATCACAGTGCACTTCTCCCACAGGACATCCACTAGTCATTAGAGATGGCTGAGAAGGGGGCATCCCATCAACAGACCCACACTCGTAGTCCCCATAACAGCCTCCCCTTGGCCTCTCGTCGCTAATGCTCCAGTTTAGCGGCAGCCATCAAGAACGCCGTGAAGGTCCTGACACACGTTACGTGCTCCTTGGGGTCCCAGATGATGGAGGGCGGGTGTTGCTGGGAGGCCAGACTGAGTCCCCCAGCCTCGCGCACCCCTCCAAAGTTCTCCTTTATCCCTTTGTGGCACGGGCCAGTCTCCTCAGGGCTAACCTCCTCCTCCTCCGAAATAGAGAAGTGGGTGGGTGTCTGAAAGAGCAGCTGATTAATATGCAGATGAACTTGTTTTTCTTAGTTGTGAGCTCCAGTGACAAAGCGGGAAAACATATGCTTAAAATATTTATGATCTCATCCAGTAATTAAGAGCTATCAGGACACTCAGTGAGTCAAACAGAGGCAGAATGGGCTGAAACAGATGCTCGCTCACTTTAAACACACACACACACACACACACACACACACACACACACACACACACACACACACACACATTGTTGGGGAATTTAAAGGAATATTCCGGGTTAAATACAGTGGCATACTGTTAATTATCACAGAAAATTATTTAGACTCGACACAACAGATTGTAAACAAAAAATGTGCTGACAGAAGTGCACTTTTATTTTGAGGCAAGCGCTCAGAACTCACATTTTATTTACAAAATGTGAGAAGAGTCATATTATTTTCTTTTATAATCAACAGCATGCTGTCAATAGAGCTTTACTTATATTTAACCAGAAATATTACTCAACACAATCAAAAGCAGATGAGTTCTGAAATAGCTAAGTGGTACAAAAAAAGTGTCCCACTTTATATTAGGTGGCCTTAACTACTATGTACTTACATTAAAAATAGTAAAAATAAGTACATTGTACTTATTGTGTTGCAAAACACTTTTGCTGCTATTGAGGTGGGATACGGGTAAGGTTAGGGACAGGTTTGGTGGTATGGGTAGGTTTAAGGGTGGGTTAAGGTGTAAGGGATGGGTCAACAGTGTAACTATAAATGCAATTACAGAAATTAATTACAGATGTAATTACATGCAGGTATTTTTAAAATATAAGTACAATGTAAAAACATGTATGTACACAATAAGTGCATTGTATCAAATGATTAATTTAAATGTAAGTACATAGTAGTTAAGGCCACTTTATATAAAGTGGGACCCTAAAAAGTATATAGAACATGACAATATTTACTTTTATCACAGAGTTGGTGGAGTATCTTCAGAGATGAATGAACAGATGAGTAAATGTGACTGAACTAATGTGAAAAGTTGAAATATGTGAATTCATATAGATTTTGGAAAGTTTTATGTTGTATTCAAGTATTTTTATATTCCAAAAATATATATAAATATTTAAAAATGGCCATTTACATAAATATGTAATGACAGATCATGACTTTTACAAAATTAAAAACTAGTCGACCGACTGGCTGAAGTTATTTTCAAAACATTTCAAATATTTGCGTAAATATCTGCGTACAGTATTTCAATATTTTCATATCAACCACGTAAACGTAACTAACTGTACTGTAAAAAACGATGACTTGCAATTGTTACCTTAAAGAGCTTTTTCTATTTAGATTTATTTAGCTGTATTTATAGGTTGATTCAGCAATATTAAATAATATTTTTGACTTGAATAACACCAGTTAACTTAATTTCTTTCAGTGTAACAAACAACAATCTGCTGTAAACTATTATACCGTGCAGAGCATTGCATTCGTTCAGCTGTGGATCATCACAGCTCTGTCGCATGCAGTCTGGCAGCTCTGGATGGAGGATGCATTAATCCCACATTCAGCCCGACTGTCATACATGTCACGCATTCTACATTCAACATCCATCCTCCAGATAAAAGCTGAAAGGACTGAGCTGGCCTGCTGCACTCTCCGTAGCTCACTTACCGCTCGCCTCCGAGTGTCCTGTGCCTCCTTCCTTTTGTCACTTTTAAAGGGAATACCCTCTTTACAGCATAGTAAAGGGGCCCTCGTGGTTTTCACGTCCCAGACCCTATGCCTTGTTCTGTGCAGTGACCGACTGAAGTCCCTTACACGGCTCTCTCTTCAGAGCTTGTTGTCTCACAGGCGCTCAGTGCCGCACTGGCTGCGTTTTGTCAATAATAATTTATTTGTTGCTGCAACGGCAGAAGCCATTACATCTGACCTCCCTGTTTCATCAATTATGGATAGATTATTGGATGTGAACATCTGCACAAGCAGCAGCGCGCGCTGTTTGGACTCACCTCGTGGCTGGGATTAGATCAAGTATTAAACTGTTGTTTATCGTCAGGCCAAAAAACTCGACTGGGAAGAGCCATGGGGGAATTCCTCTTAAAGAAAATACAACACCCATCAGCAGGCACCTTAAATTGTTTAGCAGTGCCACCGAGGCCCCCCCCGTAAGCTGCCGATCATGTATTATTCACAGGTATTACTGGTTGTGATAAAGCTCATGATCAGGGCTTTTGGCAGATCTGTGGCGGTTAGTTATTGTTTTTTGCGTTGGAAAATGCATGAGCGGGGTACGGTTGATGCTGCTGCCACCCTTTCATATGATTCTAGGAGGAACAGATGGAGGCGTAGGACTTTGCCAGCAGCGACCAGCTACTTGGAACTTCAATCCAGGACTTCAGTCCAGCAGTGGCCCCAAAAAAAGAGCTGGGCCCTGCTGCCCCGAGCTTAAAATAAATCAGAGGGCATTCGCTACTTTTGACAGGGGACTGTAGTGCTTTAGGTTGCAAATAGTGGCCTACATTAATTAATTAAGTAACTAGGGGCATTAAGTGGGTAAAGACTGACATAAACTAACAGATGTTAAATTGTGTCAGTTCCAGCTATTTAGTTCGAAATTAATAAATCTGAACTACTCGAAAAATGAACTGTGCTTATGCAATACCATTCAAAAGTTCAGAGTTGGTAAGATTTGTTTTAATTGTTTTGAAAAGATGCTCATCCGTGCTGCATTTATTTGATCAAAAATACGGTATTATTGTGAAATATTAATGCAATTTAAAATAACTGTTTTCTATTTGAATACATTATAAAATGTAATTTATTTCTATAATGCAAAGCCGAATTTTCAGCATCGTTACTGCAGTCTTCAGTGTCACATGATCCTTCAGAAATCATTCAAATATGCCGGTTTGCTGCTTAAGAAACATTTATAATTATCAGTGTTGAAAACAGTTGTGCTGCTTAATATTTTTGTGAATACAACTTTTTTTCATGATCCTTCGATGAATAGAAATTTCAAAAGAACAGCATTTTTTTGATATATAAAATATTTTGTAACATTATAAATGTCTAAACTGTCACTTTTGATTGATGCATTCTTGCTGAATAAAAGTAATTAAAAAAAAAATCTTACTGAAAAAGTATGGGAATACTTTTGAACGGTAGTGTATTATGTAATATTAGTAGTTGTAATATTTTTGTGGAAACAGTTATATATTTTTTTCAGAATTGTATGATGAATAAACAGCAGTGTTCAAATGCATATTAAAGAAAAGTATTAATTTTATTAAAAAAAAAAACTACTGACCCCACACTTTTGAATGGTAGTTTAACACTAAGCATGTCTCTATACTGATACAAAATATTCTCTGCTGCATAATTTGACAGAATTAATCAACATGTAAGCTCCTCTACATCAGCTTTCCATCTTTAGATAATAAACAAAACAAAAATCACATTATCATAATTTCATGGTTGTTTGTACTCACCCAGCTCAGTGAGTGCACTTTTGGATGTGTGTGTGTGTGTGTGTGTGTGTGTGTGTGTGTGTGTGTGTGTGTCCATCGGTAGTTATGAGATGATTGAGCACCAGGCACGACACAATGTGCAAATGTCATGCAATTTTCTTAAGCTTCAATAAAATGCCAATATTTTTAGGGAGTTGAAGGAAAGGTTAAAAAATAGTAGGCACTGTAGCCTCTAATGCATATTAGGCTAAATAACATTTTCTCTACTGATGAAGGTTGGGAATTCTTTATGTAACAATTTGTTTCCTATGAGGTTTTGTTTTATTTTTGTTTATTTTGTATTTTTTTAATACTCTGAATAGCATCACCTGATTTCAGACTGTGTTCTCATTTTGTACTTGCAGGACTAAAGCAGCTGTTGTCACGTGTGGTGTGCAGAGTATCAGTCGGATGTCACTCGGTGAGGTACTAGCTGAGGTTGAAAGGCTTAGAGTAAGGTCAGTATCACCATGCTGCATTATTAATATGGCTGTGCTTACGTGTTTGCCCATCGAAGCCTTCTGTAAGAGAGATAAGAGAAAAAGTGATGCAGCTTGAAACATAGATGCAGATTTGCAGTGACATGTAGCTGTTTGGGGACAAAAACGAGGCTCTGATCAGAGAGGGAGAAGGACACTAACAATACAACAGCTGAAGGATAAGATTCATTTACAATCAACAGATTCAGCAAAATCTGTGAAGGCAAATAATATTTAAGTGGCAAAGATAACATTTATTTGTATAACATTTAATTATGGTACTACAAGTTAAAGCACTGCAATGATTTACATTTACATTTTACAAGGCAGCATGTTCAAATTACATAGACTATTAATTTCATGTGTAGTACAGACTGAACGGCGACTCAGAACAACATTGTATAAGCATATGATAAGCAAACTACAGCTCTCGGCTGAATAAAAGAAGCCAGTGTCACACTAGTAGCCTAAAGTTTTGATGGACGACGATTGTAATCAAGGTAAAGATAATTACAGTGACATACATGACATGATCGTGCATTAGGCGCGGGGTTGTGTCCGTTATAATTGATGTGCAAACGAACTGTGTATATGTAAGCTCTCAGCGCACTGATCACTATAACATCATATTTCTGCTTGACCACAGCTCAGTATATTCAGTTGAATACAGCGAGTGTTTTATAACGGATTCTCGCGTGTTTTGGAGAAGTTTGTGAGGATCAGTGTTGTTTATGTACATATGGGCATCAGACTCTCCAAACAGCTTATTCTGACAGAGAAACTATTCACTGTGGCCTTCAAATCGCTGAGTTCAGAATGGTTTCATTTTTCATTTGTATTTTGGTGTGTTTAGTGATTCTGAATGGACCCCTATAGTAGTTTATATGCAGTCCTTTGGCATCTCCCTGTGGTATTGTTTGGAATGGCAGGTTGACTTGTGCTTATGTTAAAAGTATAATTGATCTTAACATACTTTTAAGGTGTGTAGAATATCTGTAGTGACATTTTGGCAAAGTATGTTTGCAAAAAAGAACATGGAATGTTTAAATCTATCTTGAATTTGTTTTGTTTAAAAAAAAACATGCACTTGAAAAGTAATAACTAATACAAAGGTTTTAGTGAATAGAAAAGTTTGGGCTTGCAGTATTTGAAGAGGAGGGGGTCTTGGAGTAAAAAAAAGGTTGAGAACCACTGCTTTAGGTAAATGCAGGCACAGTTCTCTGGGGGTACTAAGAATTGAACATTATTATTATTATTATTATTATTATTATTTTAATTAAAATTTAAATTAATGCAATATAAAGATACATCCCAACAAGCTTTTTTATTTATTTATTTTATATGTATGTTATTATTTATTTATTTTTCACTTAATTGGTAGATCTTGGTGAGTTTCTCATTTGAAAAGTAAATCCCCACACAAAAAAGTGTGGGAACCCCTGCTCTATATCATGTATGTAACCCACACATTTGACTATCATGTCCTAATCACTTATTGTTTATGTATTTTGAATAACTATTGAAAAGTTTATTAGATTTATTAGATTATATTCATGTTGGGTATGTATGAGTTTGAAAATTCATGCTTTAAACATTTCTATCAATCAATACTTTGTAAAATATATTATATTCTGGTTATAGCAGTCATGTCCAAATTATACTCTGCAAGAGCGGGAAAATTCGGACCATGTGACTGATAAGATAACATGTTGATTTATGTATTGGGAGGAGAAACATAGCAACACCCCATGCTAAGACAATGTCTAATTGGTCAAGACACCGTTTGGGATGTGTCCAACAGCCTGGTTTAAATACTCGGGACACCATCAAATTATGCTTTTGGCCATTGCTTTTAGTCATCGCTTTTTGCATTAAGGCTTTTAGCCATGCTTTTTACCCGTGAATTCTTTGAGCGCAGTTCCAGCGTGCTCTGGCTTACATGCCAGCAGCTCCTCTAAAACCATGAAGAGAAACGCCACCTAGTCTTGTCAAACTTTACACTTTTCTTTCTTTTACTTTAGTTTCTTTTCTTTTCTGTTGAGAGTTTCGTGTTCTGAGTTAAGTTTTGCAGCAACGCCGTGTCTCCGAGTTCACCTCGAGTCTGTGTCCGCTTTAAAATTTCAACCAGCTCACAACTCCGCATCTTCAGCCAACGCCCAACCATTGGCTTCCCAAGACATCACTTCAACAACTACTGAACTTCCAGCCAATCAGCAACCTTGGGAAACCCCTTTCTGCAAGGAGGACAACAAGGGAACCCCCTAAACAAGCAACGCAATACCTCCAGATCCTATAGCTGAACTGGTGCATTTAATATAAATTTTAACCTCATTGAGGAACTCAATGCGAGGGTTAATTAAGTGATTGATCGTTTTCAGGTCTATGCAATTGCACATTGCTATAAATTTGGGAGTTCACATTTTCATTCTCTTAAACTCATTCTTTCCTCACTTTCTCTCTTCCTGCAACTTGTGTGAATGTGTGAGTGCGTGTGTTTATGTGTTAGACTAGTTGATATGTCTTAGATTTATCAAATAAAGTCTTATTTTTATAGAAAAGAGAAGTATCTTGTGTTTTGTGTAGATAAGAGTAATCAGAACACTCTTCAAAATCAGAACTTGTCTTCCACAGAAGAAAGAAAATGATCTGATTTTAGACCAACGTGATGTAAATAATGACAGAATTTTCATTTTTGGGTGAACTATTTCTTTAAGATATTGTTCTGGATCCACAAAAGAACAAAAGTCAACAACATATCATAATGATCTTATGTTTGCAAACCATAAAATGAGCAATAAAATGTTAGATCTCTGCAGTATAACCACCAAAATCCTCCTGAAGTAATGCCCTCCTGCATTTGCATGCCATCAAAGATGGCTTTCTTCATGCATCACACAATGGCATCCATGTCCTTAAGTGCTTGATGGCTGAGCGTCTGTGCTGCCATTAGCATTAGCCAATTGCTGCTAGAGTAGCGTTAACAGATGCATCAGTGGGCGCGGGTTGGACTGCAGCCCATAAAGTGGGGCCACACGTCAAAAACCATTAGACAGCACGCTTTGATTAATGTTGTAAGTGATTGTGTGAATAGCACTCTGGGACTGCAGGAGAGAAAGGTTATCCTCTCACAGAGGAGCAACATGAGAATGTCACAGGAATAATGAATATGCCCGTCATGTTATTTCCCTCCCTCTCTCCCCCTCTTTTTCTTTCCTTCCCTCTCTCTCTCTTTTGCATTCTCTCTGTTTTCTCATCCGAAGTCGCTGGTACTTCTGCTTCTGATGCTGCTGCATTGTGGGCTTGATTTCAGCTTCCTGTGTGTGTTTGCATGGCTCCTCCCTGCTCCTCTGTGCCTGGTGTAAAGACACATGAATTATTGATTTGCTGTGATAATAGAAAGAGATCTGTCATATCTTTTCGGCTATATGCCCCATCATATATGGGTATTAAGCGTGGCTCCATCTGTAAATATCGGATAAATATGTATATGACAATAAAAAAAATAATATATAGTGTGAAGATGATGTTATCAGAAACGGACATTGAGCTAAATTAGAGTGAATTAAATCAGTGTTCGAACTATACCGTGGACTTTGGGGGAGCCCACT
>NW_015537973.1:113169-114348 GCF_001515605.1 Sinocyclocheilus anshuiensis | reverse complement strand
TTTTCAGGGGAGCCCATGTCTTATTAAGGGGAGCCGAGCTCCCCCTAGCTCCCCCGTAGTTCGCACCCTGAATTTAATTATCTTGCCATGTGTGTTTAAATACCAAACTCTTACTTTTCAAAAAGTGTGCAAATCCGTTCCACCGGGGATTTTCTACACTTACAAGCCCTATGGAAAAAGTGCTTTATAAATTTTTGATGTGGAGTTTATTTATTTGCATATCTGCTGGCCTCTAAATACACGATTAAATGAAGCAAAATGGAACTGTCATCATCTCAAATATTATATTATTCTCCCACTAGCTTTAAATCAGTAAGGAGGCACGTGCGGACGGACAGATCCTGTGGCATTCAGGAAATGTAATCATACTTTAAGCACCATTTCCATTTGATCTGTTACGCCATCTTGGGGTTTTCCAATTCGATATCCTCCCCCAAACTCCTGTTCCCTCATAACATGTTCAGATGAATCCATCTGCTCTCCTTGTCTTCTCACCCCATGTTCCCCTCCTCTACAATGGATCAATAAATGAAATGCTATGTTTAAACTGAATCAAATTTTCCACTTGTAGGGCCAGGCTTGCTTTCATTCCCTCGCTGCATCACTCCAGCAGCCTTCGTCTCGTCATGCCCCCACATCCGACCCAAAGCATTTAGCTTCCCCATATAGACAATTAAACGCACCAGTAAGTTCGGCGTTTTCATTAGATTGGACCTGTGAGAGTCTGGTTGGGGAAGGAGGCCCCTAAAAATGACCAGCGTTGTAATTGCATGGATTGTATTTATATTCATTCATGAAAAGGAGACCACACGCCAGACTTCCACCTGTCGCCCTTTTGATTGGCAAGGCAGCAGCCAAGCACTGCACACTCTGAAGACAGTGGTCACATACGGGCTAGTGTGATGTGATGGTTATGTTGTTTGCTGTTGATTTATGATGATTCAAAAATGCACACAAATGCAGTTCATATTGATATTGATATATGATTTCTACTGTGAGATTTGCAGTCAAAAATGTTTAACCAGAGACTGCAATAAAGAACGTCTCGGTTACGTATGGTAACCCTCGTTCCCTGAAGGAGGGAACGGAGACGTCACGTCGTATGACCGACGAATTGGGATCTCGCTTAGAGAGACCAATCTACTTCGAGTGTAAACTAAACGAGCCAATGCACATTGG
>NW_015537973.1:112094-112643 GCF_001515605.1 Sinocyclocheilus anshuiensis | reverse complement strand
AAAGTCTTCATCGAAAGAAATTTCAGCTCGACCGTCTGCAAAGGCTCAAATGGGCCCTGCTGTAGTGCTGTGAGCACTAGAGTCAGGTCCCAAGAGGGTATAGAGGGGTTCCCTTAAGGAACCTGACAACCAGGTCATGCTTCCCCAGCGACTTCCCTTCTACGGGGTCGTGGTTAGCAGCGATTGCAGCGACATAGACTTTGAGAGTGGAGGGAGACAGCCTTCGCTCCAACCCTTGCTTCAAAAAGGACAGCACGACTCTGATCGGGCATCTTCGGGGGTGAGAAGAACACCACTCAACGAATAGGTTCCACTTCAAAGCGTAAGCGTGTCTCATAGATGGTGCTCTTGCTGAAGTGATGGTGTTGTCGGTTGATGTACGCAGCGGTCGCCGTGTTGTCCCGGACTAGCACATGCTTGCCCCATAAGCGCCCTTTGAGACGGCTCAAGGCAAAGTGCACTGCCAGCAACGCTGAGGCAGTTGACGTGCCAGTGCAGTTTGGGGCCCCGTCCAAACCCCTGACACTGCAAGCCCGTTGTACGTGGCCC
>NW_015537973.1:111583-111802 GCF_001515605.1 Sinocyclocheilus anshuiensis | reverse complement strand
GTCGCCGAAAAGGCCGGCCTGGGACACGGGGGCGTTCAAGAATCGTGTCTTGTCCGTCTCGCACATGTCAGCCAGTCACAGCCAGAAATAGCGCTCCTGGACCACTATAGTGGACATCGCACGACCCAGAGTCCACGCCGTAACCTTCGTCGCTCGTAGCACGAGGTCCGTCGCGGTGTGTAGTTCTCTGCGAACTTCCGGGTCGTGACCACCCGCGTG
>NW_015537973.1:103683-111473 GCF_001515605.1 Sinocyclocheilus anshuiensis | reverse complement strand
TATATATATATATATATATATATATATAGTGTTTGGCCACATTTCTTGCCACTTGCATTTTGCATTAAGTATCTTTATTTGTCATTGACCCATATACACACAGGCAAGCTATCAAAATAACACACATTCAGATGTACTCAGACACAAACACACAAGTATCCATCACCCATCACATCTGATTTTTCCACTTTCAGCAGCAGCACACTATTAAATTTTAATGCATTTGTTTGACCAAAATCTGGGTGCGCTCAAGCACGTCCTGTATTGATTATTCCTAGCGCAATCTGTAGGCCAAGTGTGATATACATAATTGAGCAGTTGTCAGGGGAGAAGGTGGGCCTCCGTCCAGATAAAGAACACTTCCATATATACACAGGGCTCTTTGTTTGTGCAATACAGACAACAGGTTAAGGATAAAACATTGCTCCTTTGAGGCACAGATTGCACTAGTAAATATTACAATCAGTATTTCATCTTCCAGAATCTATTCGGGTGCTGCTTCTCTTCGGAGGCCCTGCAGATTTCTCTAATCAAGCAAAAGCAAACTTTGCACTGCTAATATGGAAGCCGAGAATCTCTTGGTTTGCTTTCTAATGATGAAAAACAAACACATGTGCGGAGCTGACCTGACACTGGATCAGCTCTCTGATGAGATGTGTGGACAAGAGCAGCGGTTATGCTTCTGCATCCCGCAAATCCCATTCAGTCGAATAGGAACGCCAGGAAACAGAGACTGACAATGTGTAATATCTCTATAAACGCACGTCCTCTGTGTTGACACGGCTTTTGGCAAACACAGAGATCTGACCTGGAATGCAAGATTCCCACACACACCCATATTTGTGCTTGTTTATAGCTATTCCCAGAGCATACTGGGTCACTTTCCTGTTTTCTCTCCTCGGGCAATCAAACAGCAGCTTCGCTTACTAACCCTTGCCTCCACTCCTGGGCTTTCCCATTACAAAAAAACATTCACTTACAAGGTGCGCGCTCCTGCGGCACAATGCAAATACTCCATTGGTCAGCCAGGCTTGGAGAAACGGGGAGGGCTGGAGCTGCCACAATCCTGACCCTAAACAACATCTATTATTAATGCCTGTACTCAACAAGACACTGAAACAGATCAATAGCAGAGAGTGGTCAAATACTAGCTGGGCTTAAACAGTGATGGGTTTTTGGAAGGGATTCACCTAGTGAATGTGAAAACCAGAGATCCCAGACAGAAAAGACAGGTGGAGACCGCTGGCTCAACTTGTAACAGTGTGCATGGTGAAGTGTTCGTACAGGCAAACCTGGACATGTCAATACGCAGCAGTCAGTGGCATGGAAAACGACTGGGAATGACATGTGCACTGATCCAAACGCTGGCCTGAAGTCACCGTTCACAGCACAAATTAGTGCAGATCACTTGCTCATGTTGCAGATTCTTTTCTCTTTTAGGTTAGTGCCATAACTGGACTGTGCTTTGCAGATCTAATGAAGGGTTATATACAGTATATATAGTATGGGAACTCTGAAACATGTAAGGTTGCAAAATGGTTTTTGGTAATTCAAATCAAATGAGTAGCATAAGTTGTGTGTAATGCAGCATTATTATTTATTTGCTAAATATATAAACAATAAACAGGTTTGTGGGTGTCTTGCAAGAGTAGAGAGTCCTGGTCCTATTTATTTAAGTATTTATTTATTTATTTATTTTTGCTTGTTTTTAATACAATTTCAAATCTTGTAATTCCCCACCATTATATAGAAACATACGCAATACAAATTTAGAATACAAAATAGTACAAAAATTGTTTTCAGCTCTTTTTATGTTTTTAGTCACCATATTCACATTACAGTTACTTTATAACTTGTATATAAACAATATGTAGCAGTGACCTTAAAATAGAAATGCTGTCAAGTGAGAAACGCCATTTTTCTTCACCACCGCACAAGTTCACACTGCACTCTTGTCCTCTCGCTCGCCCTGTCCCATGGCTATGTATACAAGTTCCTGCGCATGTGCATTTTTACTCACGTAGTATCTCCTTTCCAGTGTTGGGGAGTAACTAGTTACATGTAATATACTACAGTTACTGAGAAAAAAATATGTAATAAAATTACAATTATTTATGAAAATGTTAACGATTACAAAGGGG
The DNA here is from genome assembly GCF_001515605.1 of Sinocyclocheilus anshuiensis. Lineage (NCBI taxonomy): Eukaryota > Metazoa > Chordata > Actinopteri > Cypriniformes > Cyprinidae > Sinocyclocheilus > Sinocyclocheilus anshuiensis. The sequence continues at coordinate 109,332 of NW_015537973.1, read as the reverse complement.
GTTACAACTGAATATTTTCCACAAAAAGCTAGTATGTGTTGTTAATTTGTTGCTTTGATGTGCACAGTGCCTCCTGCCATTTAAAGGCTGTTTACTAAAGCTGCTATTCTGTGTCATTCTGTAAATGTTATTCTGATGCTTTTGATTGGTTCTCTTGCTGGAATTTTCAGCGCACCACGTCTGCCAAATACAGTACATTAATCCACATTGCCACTGAAAACTTTAGACTACAACCTGCCACCATGGCGAGTGATAAAAATGCATTCCAGTGCTGGAAATTTAAAAATAAAAAATCAGAACAATCTCAAAGTACAAAGAGGTGCTAAAGTCTGATTTTGTTGTGGCTGTGCTATACAATATAATTATTATCATTTTAATTCATGCGATGAAGGATTTTGAAAGTCTGACAGTAATCAGTGTTGAGTGCTACTGTAAGGTTAACCCTGGTTTAAATTCTTGAAAATGGTTAACAGTTAAAAACATTCGTTTGAAATTTAGAAAAGTAATCAAATGTAATTTAAATAGTTACACTATTTATTACATTTTGAATAGCGTAACTTGTAATCTGTAACCTATTACGTTTCCAAAGTAACCTTTCCAACACTGTTCCTCTCCTGTTCCACTTGAATCGACAGTGCCATGGCAGAAAAAGTAATAATTCACTTGAGTTACATGTGAGCGTGCAGCTTGGATTGATTGTGATGCATGGGATAAAAAGACGCAAGATAATGGTAAGAAAACATGTCTTTATATTAGGCTATCCTCTCAGGCTGCACGCAAAAAAAACAAATGCAGTGCAATATATGGAGCTAGGCAAACACAGTAAACACAGCCAATGTGATTGGAATCATATGACCAACCCATCACTACAACTAAAACAATTCAAGTTCACAAACAATTCCCGACTCTCAGCCAGTTCTTTTAAGTTAATCTTAAACGTACAGCCCATGTAGTCCGGTTCAAGCAAATAACTGTAATGATCAGGTTCTTTAAGTAAATTATATAGTATACAGTATGATTTAGATGATGATGATGACTTTCTTAAGAGTCTGTACTTTTTAGTGAATCATAAACATTCTGAGCAAATATTGCAATGTGGTACATGAATAAACAACTTATGTGATTTGGATCTCTTAAAGAGTCATTCAAAATAGACTCCCGAGGTACTGGATTGAATCAGTCTCACGAACAATCAGAGCACTTACCGAATCAACATCTGACTCACTTAATTGTTTACTCACTTAGTCATGACTTTCACTGATGTCCATCTCGAATACAAGTTTTGTGTGTTGTAGTTATGTGTTATGTATGTTATGCGAAGCTTTGAGACCATTTTATTTTATTGTGATTTATTTGAAAAAGAAGCTTTAGTTGTTTTTCGTCTGATCCTCATCTACTAAACAAAATATTACATTGGTCAGGTATAAGTTTCAAGATTTTGGGGGGATATGTTACAGAGGTTATCTCTATTTGCAATGTTTTTACTTCCATTGAATATATAATTGAAAAAAGCTTGGCATACTATATATATAAAAGTATCCTCTACATTCTATCTTTAAAAAGTGGTAGCCACTAAGTATCAAATGACTCATTGCACAAGAACATGCTCAAGTTCTTTCTCCCATTAGAAATTATTCATCAGACTGTTGTTCCTCTGTTTTTTCCACTGTCATAAATCAAAGCCTGGCATTCTTCACTACCTAGCAACCTGTTCTAGCCTTTGTGAGATCTATCAATAGGTATTGTGGTCTTTCCTAGCATCGTACAGTATGTATTACAGCAACCAGCACAGCTATGAAAGCCGCCACTTCTGAGAAACCACCTTACCCGTCAGACCGTCAAGGTTTAAGATGTACTTTGTCTGAAGCAATATTCAGTGGATCTCTGGCCTCAATTTCTCAGCAGGCCTTGCTAATGACTTGTAGCCTACAAATTCATTGCACTCTCAGGTGGCTTCCTCCGAGCCGGGCTCTGCATCATGATGAAAAGCCAGAGATAAAATAACCTGACAGTTGCAACTCATTGCAAGGAGTAAGCAGTACCCTAGCAGCTGAGACCCCGGAGCCCCAGTTGCTCTCTTTTCTTCCCCCTCTTCTCTTTCACAGACATACTCTCTCTCTCTTCTCTTTTTCCTTTGTATTTTTTAGACACACTGCTCTATCGCTGCTGCAAATGATTTGCAAATGCAGACAGTCCAACAGCTGGTGGCCTAAGATGAAGTGTAGATAACTGTTTGTGTTCGAATGTGTGTGGTGCCGAAGCAGGGGAAGCAGGATACAGAGCAACTGTTCCCTATTTATTGGTCCATTCCCACCAATTTTATTTCAGTCCATTAAGCAGACAGAGCCCACCCCTCTCCTTAGTATATAAGGGGGTGGAGTGAATGTTAAATAATTCACTATTTTGGTCGAGGGGATGTTACCATTTGTATAACATGTAAATGGTAAATAATTTGTTATAAATATTCCAGATGTTTCATAATTTTTAATTTTCTCTAATTGAAGTGTTTCATCAAAATATTTATTTATTTATTATTTTTCTAATGTAATAATGGTAATCGTTTCATTTGTTTTTTTTCTTTATTCCTAATCATCTTAGTCTTTTGTAATGTCCCTTTTAAATCAAAAAGTCCCTTGATGAGATCATGCTCCAGAAGTGATATCATTGTGGTGGTGGGAAACAGACACACAATATCAGTATTAGCAATGTTGTGTGTGTGTGTGTGTGTGTGTGTGTGATGTGATGTTTTGTAGTATTAATTGGTGTTAAACATTCTGTTCAGTTTTGTTATTGATTTTCAGAAATAACCATGATAATGATATCATCAAAATTTCAAAATATGCTTGAACATTTTTTTAAATCAACTTGACATCCTCAAGTAAGCTAACTCTCAAACCCTCACTAATTAACTTTAGCTCTTTTTTTCCCATCTTGTTAAGCACCCTTTTAATTTTCCGACCGTTGTGTAAATAATTAAGTTAAATTGAGTAAAGTTTTAAGTGCTTGAGCTTGCCCAGAATACATTTTTGCAAGTTTAGCATATCTTTTTACTCAAATACTTCCTTAAATAACAACAGTAACATAATTATGTATTTTTATTTTTTTTTTTTAAGTTACAACAGGAATGAACAATGTCTAACAGGTTCAAATTATATGTACAAAATGGATGGTCTGTTAAAATCCTGTTCTTATGAAGCATATGCCACTTTTGAAATGCATTGATATTTGATATTTATTGGAAAATTTATATGAAAACAATGCCTCAAAAAGAGTGTAATTCATAAGATCTTGTCATGTGAATTCTATTTCATATTCCTGAATGCCGGTTTCCAGCATATAAAATGGGAAGGTAATCAATGTAATCAATGACTAAGTGTCTTGGGGTCATTTTAATGCACATAATTTTGTTTCAATACCAGCCATCATTACTGAGTAATCTCCACACACACCCTCTATATTAGTGTTAGGAGCCTGTTGGTTGGTGGTGGCTCTAAGCCCAGAGAGAGTGCTGGCTGGCAGATGGCCCACTCATGAGACTGTCTGTGGGGGCTGACTCAGTGGAGCTGCCCTGTCCCCTCCAGCAGTACCACTTCAAGGTACAGTGCTTTGCTGGCGAGTTAACACACCACCTCATCTGACATTTATGTGCTCTGTCCTCTTCTCCTTTTCCTTTCCAACTCTCTTCTCTTTCTTGTCGACAGCGCTAAAGAAATTTGGTGAAGAAACCATTTTCATTAACAATTAATTACAAAGAAACAGCAATTTTCAACAAAACATTGAATTAAACGTGAAATTTTGAAGTCGAAAGACTAATATTTTATTAATAACATCGAACAATCGTTTTATACAGTGCATGTTCCTTTCATAGTTTGATTTACTCATGCATTTCTCTTTGCAATGTTCACGGGTTCATCATTTGACTGTATGATCCCAATATCTACCTCCTAATTCCACATAATTGAATTAAATAGCCCTGTCCTTGTATTTCAATGCAAATACCATATCGTCTGTGCAAAGTGACCACAGCAGCTGTAAGCCCGCTAATTAGAGGAGCTGCTAAGCAAATGTGCTAAGGCAAATATTTAGCTAATTATCCATTTTTAATGCCATTCTCTAACACTGGGCCCTCTCCGAAGGTCCAGCAGATGCTATTAAATTTCACCCCATAGATACACAGTTATGACATGTAATAACTACATGAATATAAAAGAGATTAATAATTTAGAAGGTGCTAACAAATTAGGGCCATCATTAAAAAGGAGGAAAGAGACAGAAGGAAAAAAAGGATCAGCCTCATACCATTTGCATTAAACTCCAAATCCAAGGTAATACTGGCCTCACTCTCTCTGTCTCTTCCCCACGATAAAGAATTACTGCATTAATTCTGCAAAGTGAACTTATTGCGCCTATTCGTTTCAGGGTTCCCTGGAGCATTCAAAGACTACACAATGATAACTGCATTTCAGGGGACAATAACTCTCAGATATCCATTCCCTCATCAGACTCATTCTCACTTTGACCGAAGAGGAATCGTGGATATTATTCAGCGGTTTTCTCCATTTGAGCATAGACATGGGCATTTGCTCCTAAGGGAATAAAGCACACTTCTCTTCTATTGTTCCCATGTTTAAACGTACTGACCTCTCTCAGCTTGAATCCAGTTCATGTCTGATTCTGAGATAACATCTTAATTATCCTCATTTTTAACCAGCTATCCACTTGTATTGGTTGTTTGTGTGTAGAATTGCTCATAGAAATGGATGTTGAGTGTTTGTGGTTTGGTTGCGTGTGCCGAGTGTCATTTACATAATCAGAAAATGTATGTGTTTATCTTAATGTTCTGTCAAGTTAACATAGTCAGAGAAAAGCATCTAATACACCTTTAAATGCAGACATGAAGGTAAATTCAGTTCCCCTTGTGTAAACATCGCCCATGATGATTTGAAAGAACAGAGGTGTCTTGTGAAAAACATTCTGTTAACAGTGCGTGTCGCTGGAGGCACTGTCTCAAAATTGTGATATTGTGAGATTTCTTCCCCCACATGGTTTCGAATTTCAATTTGAATTATGATGAAAAGGATCAGTCAAGGTGTATGTGTGTAGTCGTTGTTTAACCCCAGGTTTCCTCGACTAACACTCTCTTTTGAGAGCTGCCAGGTGACTTGACACAGTGCTTTATACTACACGAAAGCCTTTTGGGAGGAAACCTGTGTCAGGATGAAAAATAAAAAATAGTTTTCCCCAAGGATATGCATGCAAGTGGGTGGAAAACATCAAGAGGCCAACTTTGAACAGTCAGATCCCAGGCCTTTGTGGATCTGATGTCAAATGGCATTGTGGATTTGATGTCAGAAGGCTTGACTGGTGTAGGTGAGTTTTACTGTATACAGATCAGTTTGTACTTCATGTGTTTTAAAAGCTTCAACTTTAATGAAACATCTAGAATCGCTTTATTGCTACACATTAACTTTAAATGATATAAAAAAAAAACTAAAAAAAAAACATAGGATAGCAGCAGTAAGGAGTGTGATGAGGATAGTAATGATTGTTATATTCTGGGTTTAATAAGAAAAAAAGTTAAGCCAGCCTGATCTCATGAGAAAACATACGCATTTCATGAGGTGTCGATTTTGTTGTGATTTGTATGTG
>NW_015537973.1:103139-103564 GCF_001515605.1 Sinocyclocheilus anshuiensis | reverse complement strand
GATATCATATAACTTCATATATATATATATATATATATATATATATCATATAAATTTGCCAAACTATAAAATAGACATGAATTGCCATGAGAATGTGTTGGTTAACGAACAATATTTGTTGAGTGCCACAATCAATTAATCAATCAGTCCATTACAAATGTTGACTTGTTTTCTTTAAAGGGGTCATATGATGCGATTTCAGTTCTTCCTTTCTCTTTGGAGTGTTACAAGCTCTTGGTGCATAAAGAAGATCTGTAAAGTTGCAAAGACTAAAGTCTCAAATGCAAAGAGACATTCTTTATAAAAGTTAAGAGTCAGCCACGCCTACCTAAAACGACTCGTTCTAGCATGCCCCCACATGTCTACGTCATGATGTGGGAAGATTTGCATAACACCGCCCAAATGTTCACGCAAAGAAAGAAGGC
>NW_015537973.1:102429-103058 GCF_001515605.1 Sinocyclocheilus anshuiensis | reverse complement strand
ACATAAACACATTTCATTACACCAAATACACAAAATAATGTTATTTTTAGCAACACCATATGACCCCTTTAAGAAAAAAACAAGGTTACAGTGAAACCCTTACAATGGTGAATTGTGCCAGTTATTAGAAGATATAAATTATAAATGATTTAAATGTGAAGCTTATCATTTTATAATTCTTCTGTTAAAACTTGTGTATTATTTCAGCTGTAAAGTTGTTGTAATTTTTTTCTCATTTTTTTCACACTTACAAAAAAATATTTGTGTTTTTTTTTCATACGTTTGAAACAGGCCCCACTTTATAGAAACAGCCTTTGTGCACAGACGCATTGTAGGCTACTCTGCAGGTGAGGAACGGCCGGTGGGCTTGAGAACGGCACTGCCGGCAGATTCGACAAAGGAGCGGCCAGTGGGCTTGCGGCAACCACATGTGACGACCCCGGGCTGGACTCCACTTTGTCCACAGTGAAAGCCGATCCGGCGATCAACAGCGCAAAGTTGTAGTATTTCCTCAGCAACCAGAACGGATCAGCTCCAGGCATGACGAAGCAGAAATCGTCCTCTTTTGGAAGGCCAAACAAAGTAGTTTCGCTTTCACAATGAAACACACAGCATCTCCACAACATGGC
>NW_015537973.1:101632-102403 GCF_001515605.1 Sinocyclocheilus anshuiensis | reverse complement strand
AACAGCTTGTAACACTCCAAAGAGAAAGGAAAACTTGAAATTGCATCATATGACCACTTTAACATTTATGGATTGGCCCTATTTATAGATTTTGTTTCCATTTTTGATGAATCAAATAAAAAAAAAAAGGATATAATGTAAAGGACTACCCTTCAAATTGGCCTGCGTGTGTGTACAGGTTTTCATGCTTTATGAGGACACAAATATGTATATGTCAGGGGTAAGTGAGGGGTAGGTTTAGGGGTAGAGTAGGGTTAGGGTTAAGGTAGGATAAAGATAGAAAATACAGTTTGTACAGTATAAAAACCATTATGCCTATTGAGAGTCCCTATAAACAACATATACCAACGTGTGTGTGTGTGTGTGTGTCTGTGTGTGCGTGCGTGCGTGCGTGTGTGTGTTCATGTTGTAGTTGCTCCTATTGAAGTGGAATATGGGTAAATTTAGGGGCAGGTTTTAAATCATAAAAAAATAATAATCTACTACCGTCTATTTTTGTGCTCAGAAGAAGAAAGAAATGCATAAAAGCTTGGAACGACATGACAATTTTATTTTTTAAGTGAACTATTCCTGAAGTTTTGCCTATGCTATGTCCCATTGACTGGATTTCATTTCAGTATGTGTAATGTGCTAGATACACGTTTGTTTTTACATGATTGTACAGGCATGACTAGTGTCTGCATTCAGTGATATTATGTTAATGTTCACATAAATGGTAATTACTGAAGTATTATTTTTTGCTTTGCTTTTCAACATTGAGGCCTGCACTTT
>NW_015537973.1:75587-101622 GCF_001515605.1 Sinocyclocheilus anshuiensis | reverse complement strand
GTGTGTGTGTGTGTGTGTGTGTGTGTGTGTGTGTGAAAATTGTAACTATGTACATTAGCTAAAAGGAAACCAGTGTTGGCCCTTCAGGCTATTTCCTAATGTTGTCTCACATTTGTCCCTGTTGAAAGCAGTGTCTTGTGAACATTAAGGAAAGGATGTTTGAGCACGTATTTCTACAGATTTAGCATTAGCTCACCAAAATAACAGAAGGACTCAAAGGAGCAGCCTTAAGACATGTCTCTAATTTCAACATGCACATCACTACAAGTGCTTTTCTTCATCTGTATGTCTTGCAGTAGAGCTCTCTCAGAAGACGTGAGATTGAAATCACAATTAAGAGTTTGGTATCTTCTACATTATAACTTTATTACTATTTGAATGTTTTTAAATGCAATATCAGTGGGAACCCATGGCTTTGTCCTTACATGATTTAATTAATTCTGGGATTCCAAAACTTTTTTTCTGTCAGCCACACCTCTTGATCTAAAATATTTACTTGAAGTACCTTGTTTAATATTGTTATATACTATTGTTTAACATTAACCATTTGCATGTTAATGGTTCTCTGATTAAGTTTTGCCACCTTTTACTGACATAGGTAGATTATATCAATAAAAATTAGTGCTGTCAAACGATTAATCGTGATTAACTGCATCCAAAATAAAAATATTTGTTTACATAACATATATGAGTGTACTGTTTATATTTATTATGTATATAAAAATACACACACATGCATGTATATATTTAAGAAAAAAGTGTTGTTTATATATTAAAAATATTTATATATAATATAAATTATATGATTATATAAAAATCTTAATATAAACATGTAAATACATGTAAATATTTTCAAAACATATACTGTATGTGTGTGTATTTATATATACATAATAAATATACACAGTACACACATATATATTATGTGAACAAAAACTTTTATTTTGGATGTGATTAATCACGATTAATCGTTTGACAGCACTAATAAAAATGAAATAATAATAATAATAAATTAAATTAAAAAGTAGGATTTTTAAATCACATATATAGGTATTAAAATACCCCCATAAGGGAGGTACTAATGAGACAAAACACACACACACACACACACAAAGTCGTCTCCGTTAGAGTCAAAAATTGTATTGCTGTGGGGCACGAGAGACAGAACTTTTTGTTTTAGTAGACTGCCCATCAAATAAGCATAATTACCATCAGAATTCACATGGCGTTCATAGACTCCTGAAGGCAATCGGCTACACTCGAATTAGCAACTACTATAAATCACCATTAATTAGCTAATAAAAGCAAGCAGGTGGTTGGGAGCCCACAGCCATTCCCTGGTTGTTTGAATTATGTATATTACATTGTTGCGGCAGTGAAGTAAATGAGAGAGTGAGAATAACAGACAGGAGTCTTTGAGAGCCTTGTGAAAGAAAAGGGGATATTACCTGATTCAAATATCCTACAATTCCCAGAATTCCACCCAGAGGACTACAAGTCCCTTTCACCCCTGCTCAAATAATGGAGCCAGATGGGTTTTTAGGCACTAAGCGTGTTTGAGCTATCATTATGGGCATTGACTCTCAAGCCAAAAATCATTGTAAACCTTAGGCATACTCAACTAGTTCTCTGCTTTCATAATCCTTCACCTGTGAAGTGGACTCCATTTAATGGTCTTATGGTTATTAGTGAGGCTAGTGGTGGCCAGACAGCTTTGGCTAATGTGATTGCAGACATAATGAGGCTGATGGATTTCAGAGTTTTCTTGAACAAAATATTATGAAAATATTGATTGACTGTGTCATATTTAAAGTTTTGAAAAGAGTTCATTATATAATAAATCAAGAATTAGGATACTATATATGAATAGGCAATTTCACTGTCTTGAATTATTTCACATTAAGGCACATTTAATCAGAGCCATGATCATATTGCCAGTGATCTCTGAGCAAACTGAATGAATCAATGTTTTTGAACAAATTGATGGAGAAAATAATAAAAGGAATCATGGTTTCATTCCTGAATGAATCCCTGACTTTTTAATGAATCAGTTGAGTGAATGATTCAATGACTCATAAAGGCAGTCTCTTGTTTCATTCCTGATTGAATGACATACTCATAAAAATGTAAACTCACAAATTTTAAAAATGTGTCCATGTAAACTCACAAAATTTAAATGACTATTTCACCCACTAAATATTTGCTGAACAATGGTAACTGTGACCACATTTTTGTGCAATGAGCAAAACAGTGTTTTTGGGACCTGAAACGCAAGATTTTGAAAACCAGATCAAAGTGCAAGTTTTTGAAAATAATACCATTATTGTCTCTATGTAAACTACAAAAACACTAATTTGTGAAAACAGTGACATCTTGCGCATGTGTATTACGTGTTCAGTCTATAGGTATGTGTGCAGTACTGTTTCTTTACAAACTGCCACTGCCAACTACTGGCCTGGCATGCATAATACAGGATTTTTAGTTTTCGTGGATCCGTGTGAGCACTGTTGTTGTAAAAAGCGTCTTTCAGTTTCAATCTTTCTGAAAACCCCGCATCGAATTGTGCCTTGTTTGTAAACGAATCCGCAGTAAAATGAAGTGAACAAAAGACCGAGTTCTTACTGATGCGGTCTGGATCTTCATTAAAAATAAAGTTCATTCACTCTTTACTAACACTGGGATCAGATAGAAGGCAATGCAAACACTGTTTTCCCACAACTTGGCATTGCACAGCATCTTGTTGTCTTCAGAGCCATCTTTATCATTTGGTTTCTGCGTAGACCTGCGCATTCGCCTCGTAAACACTACATGCACGAATCGGTGGGCGGGGCTAAACGGGCATCGATGTACAAGCAAGCGTTGATCTTCTGCTTCTCCACACTATTACATCATACAGTATGTTTACATGGACAACAGTAATCTGACTTCAACAATGCCGTCGTCTGTATGCACGTACAGCATGACAAATAATTGACTGCATTGAAGCTTTTGTAAAATTAAAAACCCAAAACTGTATATGGCATCATAATAAAGACGAACTATATGTATAAATGTGAAATTCTGGAGGGTATGATGGCGCCACATGGGGACGTAATGACGTGTGCCATTAGTCGATCTATGTACTATAACATGTAAAACGGGAAGATGAAAGGAATATTCTAAAAGCACCTCATGTAAACACCTTAAACATTGGGATTACAAGGAAGGCAACGCAAACACTGTTTTTCCACAGCTTGGCACTGCACAGTGTCTTGTTGTATTCAGAGCCATCTTTATTGTTTGGTTTCTGTGTAGACCTGCGTTCGCCTCTCGTTATTTACACTACATGTACGAATCGGTGGGCGGGGCTAAACAGGCAGTGATGTAGAAGCAGGCTTTGATCTTCTTCTGCGGCGGCGGTGTTTAGCTACACTGTTACATAATAGAGAGGCACATTCCACAAGTGGCAGACTGGCTTCAATATAAGCTGTTTTTAGACTAACAAGAAAGTTTTGAGCAATTACAAGATTACAAGATGTTTTTATAGTACAATGACCTCTTATATGTCACAAGATCAAGGGAATTTTGGTTTCTCAGTTCATGACCCCTTTAAATGCAACACCCACATCTCAAAATCCAATCAATAACTTATGCAGAGAATCAAGTCCAATCCTACATTTTTCTTTTTCGATAATCCATTACTCTTCATTGTACATCACAATACAGAACAAAAATAAAAAATCTGTCACTGCTTACGTTCAACAGCGACTTTTTTAATCCGTTATCTCTGAACAAATATCTCACAATCAAGTTAATTACACAATCAGTGAAGATTAACACAGGCTTAAACAGGTCATTCAGTTACACTTTACAATAAGGTTTAACATTAGTTAACTATATAAGTTAATGTGAACTAACAATGATAAAAACTTCTAAAGCATGTATTAAGGTTAATGCTACTTTTAACATTTACAAATATATTATTACATTTAAAAGCTTTATCTGTTAATATTATTTAATTGACCTGAGCTAACATTAGATAACAATGAAAAGTTGAATTTTTATTAATTTTATTCGTTTTTTTTATACCCATTAACAAAGATGAATATATACTGTAACAATTGTATTACTTATGGTTAGTCTATGCATTAACTAATGCTAACTAAAGGGACCTTATTGTAAAGTGTTACCAGTAATTCTTTAATACATCAGTTATCTGATACCTTAATAATCTATAATTAACACTTGATTAACAGTAACAAACATACCTAACGTCAGTAACTTAATGGAAATACTAAAGTGACTAACGGAACAGATGAACTGATGCTGCAGTATGTCTTTGCCCCATGGGCTATACTGCTCCTCTCCCAGCGGACGCTTCTGTTTAAGTAATAGAGAGAGCAGAGCTTACCTTTCTTTGGGTTGCTCATTGTATCATCCTGCCAATTCATAATTAATGATTGCTGTTTTTTCTGCCCTGAAATTAAGTACTGTTTATTGTGAGAAACAATAACAAAGTGGTGCTTAATTGTGTTCATAAAAACGTAATTTATTGTGGTTTTGGATGATGGTTTGCTCAAGTATTTGTTATGTATCCTTTGGCAGAGACTTTATATTCAAAGTGACTCTCTGGAGCACCTTGCTGTCTTTTTCAAAGGCATGATGGTATGTTCAATCCTCCAGTATTTGTGTTGCCAGCTTAGACTTGTTGACTGCTAAGCTACCAACACTTCCTCTGTAAACAGTGTCATTTTTTTTCCAGAAATATATTTTACAGTGCCAAAGACAACAAAGTTCATATATCTTCATATTGATATTAAAAATGCAGAAGATGTTCTCATTTCAACTTACTTCTCAGTGTAATTCATTAATTGTATGTGAGGCAATGAGACAGAATTGTAAACGAGCGTGTCTCTAAGATAGCTGCCTACATGCCATTTTCTTGCCGTAACAACTTTTTTCTTTCTTCATTTTTCTTCCTCGGAAAATGGGTCCTTTTCTTGGGGACTCGTGTCCTCAGGCACTTGCTTGGCACAGGGTAAAAGAAGTGGCGACATACGTTCATGTAAGTGGGCCATAGTAGCAGATGGGACACTGATTGCTCTGTTGTTTACAGCTGTTTGTGTCCCTTCACGTGACTCAAATTCGCAGCAAAACAAGGCAATGTTGCACCCGAGTGCAAAAATTATTTGTGGCCCCCATTATGAAGTGGGCCAAGTGCTCCAAACTGTAATGGTCCTTTGGCAAAATTATATTTTTTTCATTTGAAGATTGTTAGTGTGGTATTGCAGCAGATAAAATGACTTAATAATGACTTTAAAGCGACACTTTAATTCTCAAAGACCATTTTTGTAGAAACCTACATGACAGAATATACCAAATGTTTATGATTTATTTTCAAGGACTAACAATCTTCATGATTGTCAGTTGCTCCAAAACATGTCATGATACCACAAAACTCTCCCTGACTACAACTCAGCAGCACAAGCATTGGTAGCCCGCAGCCATCAGTTGATGTATTTCGAACAGTAATCAGCCTTTTATAAAGATACTTTGGAGACCGTTACTGCTACAAGGATGTAATTCAGTATAAAACACTTCATTTTTATTTTTTTTCTTCTGTCTTTTCGAAGTGTTAAAAAGACTCATTTTTAAATGCATTTAATGCATTAGATGATATACCGCAATGAAGCAATGTATTTGTGGAATTGAAAAAAATGTAATTGTTTGCTTAGTTTACATTTAATTGTAGTATATATTTAAAGCAATGATTTGCATGTAATTTAGGAATGATTAAGCTGTCCTCGATACAAATTTATTAAGTGTTAACAATTGTAACATGCCTCACCAGTACATATCCTGATTTAACTGTAAGTTAGAAGTATAGATATATATGATAAAAATAAATAATGAATAAATAAATAAATAAATAAATAAATTCAAGACACAATTAAATCTATGATGTGAAAAATGTAGGCAAATCCTTGCTGTGTTCAGTGTTAGCGTGCAAGATTACAAGATGTTTTTATAGTACAATGACCTCTTATATGTCACAAGATCAAGGGAATTTTGGTTTCTCAGTTCATGACCCCTTTAAATGCAACACCCACATCTCAAAATCCAATCAATAACTTATGCAGAGAATCAAGTCCAATCCTACATTTTTCTTTTTCGATAATCCATTACTCTTCATTGTACATCACAATACAGAACAAAAATAAAAAATCTGTCACTGCTTACGTTCAACAGCGACTTTTTTAATCCGTTATCTCTGAACAAATATCTCACAATCAAGTTAATTACACAATCAGTGAAGATTAACACAGGCTTAAACAGGTCATTCAGTTACACTTTACAATAAGGTTTAACATTAGTTAACTATATAAGTTAATGTGAACTAACAATGATAAAAACTTCTAAAGCATGTATTAAGGTTAATGCTACTTTTAACATTTACAAATATATTATTACATTTAAAAGCTTTATCTGTTAATATTATTTAATTGACCTGAGCTAACATTAGATAACAATGAAAAGTTGAATTTTTATTAATTTTATTCGTTTTTTTTATACCCATTAACAAAGATGAATATATACTGTAACAATTGTATTACTTATGGTTAGTCTATGCATTAACTAATGCTAACTAAAGGGACCTTATTGTAAAGTGTTACCAGTAATTCTTTAATACATCAGTTATCTGATACCTTAATAATCTATAATTAACACTTGATTAACAGTAACAAACATACCTAACGTCAGTAACTTAATGGAAATACTAAAGTGACTAACGGAACAGATGAACTGATGCTGCAGTATGTCTTTGCCCCATGGGCTATACTGCTCCTCTCCCAGCGGACGCTTCTGTTTAAGTAATAGAGAGAGCAGAGCTTACCTTTCTTTGGGTTGCTCATTGTATCATCCTGCCAATTCATAATTAATGATTGCTGTTTTTTCTGCCCTGAAATTAAGTACTGTTTATTGTGAGAAACAATAACAAAGTGGTGCTTAATTGTGTTCATAAAAACGTAATTTATTGTGGTTTTGGATGATGGTTTGCTCAAGTATTTGTTATGTATCCTTTGGCAGAGACTTTATATTCAAAGTGACTCTCTGGAGCACCTTGCTGTCTTTTTCAAAGGCATGATGGTATGTTCAATCCTCCAGTATTTGTGTTGCCAGCTTAGACTTGTTGACTGCTAAGCTACCAACACTTCCTCTGTAAACAGTGTCATTTTTTTTCCAGAAATATATTTTACAGTGCCAAAGACAACAAAGTTCATATATCTTCATATTGATATTAAAAATGCAGAAGATGTTCTCATTTCAACTTACTTCTCAGTGTAATTCATTAATTGTATGTGAGGCAATGAGACAGAATTGTAAACGAGCGTGTCTCTAAGATAGCTGCCTACATGCCATTTTCTTGCCGTAACAACTTTTTTCTTTCTTCATTTTTCTTCCTCGGAAAATGGGTCCTTTTCTTGGGGACTCGTGTCCTCAGGCACTTGCTTGGCACAGGGTAAAAGAAGTGGCGACATACGTTCATGTAAGTGGGCCATAGTAGCAGATGGGACACTGATTGCTCTGTTGTTTACAGCTGTTTGTGTCCCTTCACGTGACTCAAATTCGCAGCAAAACAAGGCAATGTTGCACCCGAGTGCAAAAATTATTTGTGGCCCCCATTATGAAGTGGGCCAAGTGCTCCAAACTGTAATGGTCCTTTGGCAAAATTATATTTTTTTCATTTGAAGATTGTTAGTGTGGTATTGCAGCAGATAAAATGACTTAATAATGACTTTAAAGCGACACTTTAATTCTCAAAGACCATTTTTGTAGAAACCTACATGACAGAATATACCAAATGTTTATGATTTATTTTCAAGGACTAACAATCTTCATGATTGTCAGTTGCTCCAAAACATGTCATGATACCACAAAACTCTCCCTGACTACAACTCAGCAGCACAAGCATTGGTAGCCCGCAGCCATCAGTTGATGTATTTCGAACAGTAATCAGCCTTTTATAAAGATACTTTGGAGACCGTTACTGCTACAAGGATGTAATTCAGTATAAAACACTTCATTTTTATTTTTTTTCTTCTGTCTTTTCGAAGTGTTAAAAAGACTCATTTTTAAATGCATTTAATGCATTAGATGATATACCGCAATGAAGCAATGTATTTGTGGAATTGAAAAAAATGTAATTGTTTGCTTAGTTTACATTTAATTGTAGTATATATTTAAAGCAATGATTTGCATGTAATTTAGGAATGATTAAGCTGTCCTCGATACAAATTTATTAAGTGTTAACAATTGTAACATGCCTCACCAGTACATATCCTGATTTAACTGTAAGTTAGAAGTATAGATATATATGATAAAAATAAATAATGAATAAATAAATAAATAAATTCAAGACACAATTAAATCTATGATGTGAAAAATGTAGGCAAATCCTTGTTGTGTTCAGTGTTAGCGTGCATTGTGGTGTAAGTAAACAAATTGCATTCTGGCACAATAATAAGCTGCCTCAAGTATTGAGATTAGTTTATTTTTAATTACATTCCAAACCTTTTGTTCCCAAACACCTGTCAAAGAGCATTGAGCACTGTAGTAGCTCTTTGCTACAATAAAATTTTCTTTAAAGGTTCTTTACACATAGTAACAGTTCTAGTCGGATCCATATCGTCCTGAAGAACCCTTTTATGCTCAAATGGTTCTTTGTTTAGATTTGAGGTTGTTTTTTATTTTTCTATTTTTTTTGTAACAGTCAAAAACTTCTTTCAAAGACATCCAACTACACCAACTGTCAACACACTCTTAACAGGTACATGATATCCTTCTTAAAATGTCTATAAATTAAGTTTCAAATTATAAATTGTTACCAATCATGTCTTTTTTCTCTGTTCAGTTATTTTTTTTATAACAGAACAAACAAGTGTGAGCAGCTCTGTTCAGTTGAGGATGCTTCTTATCTCCAATAAGCAAGTAAGCGACAAACATAGTGAATTTATGATCCATAATGTAAGAGTTTTTTTATTATTATTATTTGGGTTTATGCATAAACATGCCCAATCACAAAAACATTAAAAAGCTATTCCATTACTTTTTACATTGTGAAGGGCTCACATACTGTCCATTCACAATGTCTGCTGTTTTGTGTTTGTTGCTGTTGTAAAACTCTAATAGAGACTACAAAATATTATAAGACCAGATAAATAGAGGGCTAAAAGCATAATTTTAATAAATAAAGTTAATGAAAATAAAGTTATTAAAAAGTTGTTTTTTATAACATCATTAAGGTATAGTTTGTACGTTCAAAGCAAAATAAATAAATAAAAAGCAATTATTGTTAAACTTCCAAAGTCTTTTATAGTTACATAGTTATGCTTTCAAAGCATTATGGAACCTTATAAAAAGTCTTCTATTTAGCACCAGAAAGGGTTCTGCTATTGTTACAAGCTGAAGAATCCTAATTTGATACTATTTAGAACCATTCTTCTTAACAGTGTACCATTGCATTGCTGCTTTAAAATAAGAATTATTATTATTATTATTATTATTATTATTATGCAAAATAAATAAATAAAAAGCAATTATTGTTAAACTTCCAAAGTCTTTTATAGTTACATAGTTATGCTTTCAAAGCATTATGGAACCTTATAAAAAGTCTTCTATTTAGCACCAGAAAGGGTTCTGCTATTGTTACAAGCTGAAGAATCCTAATTTGATACTATTTAGAACCATTCTTCTTAACAGTGTACCATTGCATTGCTGCTTTAAAATAAGAATTATTATTATTATTATTATTATTATTATTATACACCTATTTTAAGTGTGACGCTTCCAGTTTCCACAAAGAGCTGCAGTGTTGTACCTTAGGCTACAGTTAGTGAATGGTGGCATGTTTTCCTTCCGTATTCTGTAGTCAGCATTTCCAGCATCTGTGATTAGTGATGTGAGCAGTGAAAGAAAAAAAGGGGAGGGGCGGCTGGGGTACAATAAAGCCTAGCTAATGGGTAGCCAGGTAAACCTCTACTGGACATCTCATTAGTGAAGAGAGGGAACAGACAAAAAAGTGAAAGCTCTTTAAACCGGGCAGCTCTCTCTTTCTTCTCTCTTTCTCTATGTCTGTTTCATTGGCCCAGATCTCTGCACTCTTAGCTTGAATAAAACACACCCCCAGTGTCGAAAACAATTACATCACTTGAGGGTGTGACATTACAATGGGACTCTATGATAACGTGGAGGAATTAAAGCTCGCTAAATTGAACTGAATAAAGGAATTGAACAACTTATAATAGTTTGTATCTAAATGGTATGCACAGATATACAACAAGTGCAAATATATAGAATTACAACATAAAACAAGAGGAAAAGGTGACAAACGTATTTATTTATTTATTTTTAATAGACACATTTCATAAGCGAAAGATGCGAAATGCGTTTGGTCTATTGGGCAAAACTGTATTTAAAAGTAACTTTTTTTTTTTTTTTCAAAATCCCTATAAGATTTTTGGAAAACTGCATGATTTTATATTTTGAACGTGGTTTTAGAAAATAAGACAACATTTAGATATCTGCGCTCTTCACTTTCAGTGTGACAAAGCGTTATTAGTGATTAGAACGATTCCGAGCTAATCAAAGCAATGGAATAAAGAGACAAAATAATGGGATAAACACATTAATAGGGGCCACGCCTGATATTTCACAAATGCTTATATAACGTTTCGTTGGGTGCATTACATGTATGCATAATGCAATATAGTAAAAAATGCTTTAAAGACGTTTTAGGTTTTTATGCGCACTCCATCGAAGTCATTTAGCACATTCTGCCTGTGGTCTGTCGCTGTAGCCCCGGGCCTCTGGCGCTTGGCCGGGCGTCGTGTCATCACACCAACTGGGTTTTTGATGAGAACCTGACCCCAGCGCCTCATCTCTCACCGCTGTCTCATTGCTTTTATTTACATATGTCTTTAGCATTCTAATTATGCGCTTTATTGCTTTAGCCTGGAGGAGTCCACGGAAGCAACGAAGGGACGCTCGAGTTTTTAACTAATAATAAGGAGCCGTTAAATCCCACCCACGGGCAGACAGCACCCGGCACATGCCTAATTATGGACGACAGATCATGATAAGGAACACATTACCTATTGACAATGTGCGAAATATACAGTGACTTTTTAGGAGGTCAACTATTTCTAGGAGAAATCATAGAGGAGGGGATATGTGGCGCCTTATCTGAAGACTTTTTTTCTTTTTAAGTGTATAAAGCCTATGCCTTTTAACAGTTGTAGTTATATACGTGTATGAGAAATAAAAGACAGTATATGAAGAGTTCAGATGCAAAAGCCTCTAAGTGCCGCTTGAAATGTGCTTCTAAGATGAGCATTTATATCAGGCTCCTACTGTTTACGTTCAGTTATTTCACTTTAATGGCAATGAAAAGAACCTATTCATTCACAACCTACACATAGA
Organism: Sinocyclocheilus anshuiensis; assembly: GCF_001515605.1. Taxonomy (NCBI): domain Eukaryota; kingdom Metazoa; phylum Chordata; class Actinopteri; order Cypriniformes; family Cyprinidae; genus Sinocyclocheilus; species Sinocyclocheilus anshuiensis. The sequence goes on along the minus strand of NW_015537973.1, from coordinate 90,162 downwards.
AGCCTGATAAAAATGCTCGTTTTAGAAGAAAATTTCAAGCGGCACTTAGAGGCTTTTGCATCTGAACTCTTAATATATACAATGTACAGTGCGAAATGTTTTCTATTGAATTGGCACGACTTTTAGAATGTATGCTATAGGCCTATGTGTTTAAAGGGTGTTTTTCTTAATTACTTATGAATGCAATTTATGATTTAGATCGTAAATCGGTTATATTGCGTGTTAGAACTTACTTCACCTGCCAGAACCCAATTAGCCATACATGATTTTGTGATATCCTCATAATTTTACTTACCAATGCGAAAAATTAGATGCGATTTCCTGCTAAATGCCTGTCTTGTTGACTACAGCGCGTACACTAACATGACTTTCAGATTGAAAACAATGGTGTATCCTGCGTAATGCTCAGGGAACCATACATCATTCAGTCTAGGAGGAAGAGAAAACTTTTAAACGATCCTTTACGCTTTGCAGAATTTTATAAAATAGCATCAATAACAGGGCGCAGAGTCTTTTAATGAGCTCTCAACTTTAAAGACTTGAAGGATATTAACAAGCTACTTGACAAATGGTGCTTAGAAGCACATTAAAGACGCGGCTAATGGGGCGCATAATGACGGCTAATTTTCGATCAGATATAAATTAGAGCCCCCAACAGTTATTTGCCTTAAGGACTTTATGTAAATGATTCTGTTCTGTATAAACTGAGGACAGAGGGGTGAGGGAGAGAGAGAGAGAGAGAGAGAGAGAGAGAGAGAGAGAGAGAGAGAGAGAGAGAGAGAGAGAGAGATGTAAAAACAGGGTAGAGAGAGAGAGAGAGAGAGAGAGAGAGAGAGAGAGACAGTCCTTGCGGGTATGATGAATAGATCTGCAGCGGAGCACGGCTGTCAAACCTCAATGAACACACACATCCAGCAGACAGCTCTACCACCTTCTCATTATTGCCAAATGCGCGATCTACTGCGACTTGCTCATTTGGAACGGCGCAACAGCGTCTGAGAATAAGAGAACGCAACGTGATAAAATCCTAAATGAATTTCATGGCGAGCAGGAAGAAAATCAGAACTGGGCGAGAATCATACAGGCTCATCCTAGACTCTTTAATATTTAATCACCATAGGCCTCTTTTGAAGACACAAATTTCAACAGTATGCCACAATCTATGGGGTGTACTTACAGCGTATAAGGATAGTAAACTGATTTTGCTTTAAATAAGAATGGTGTTCTGTTCAGTCATTGTGTGCATTTGTTGATTAGGCGCTTTAGAAAATTGTATTTATTCACCTGACGCACCGTAAAATGAATCGCTTCAGAAACGATGGAAAGGAAATTATTGTAATATTTTGTTTTGTTAAAACAAACCTAACCCAAAATTTGGCCATTGAGCTGTTTGATAGATTGTATCAAATTCATGGTTTTATGAAAATAAAGCCTCAGGCTAATGATGTGTCGACTGGCAAATATTATATTTCGTTACATTTTGAAATGTGTGTGTGTCTATATATAGGCTATACATACATATATATTATAATACTTTGTTACAAGCTTGTGTGCTTAAATATTTATTTGGGTACCCTTTAAATTCTTTTTAGCATGAGTTAAAATGTAATTCGCTGCATAGTGAACAATACAAAGGGCATAAAGGTCAACGTAAAGACTAAAATAAAACTTAACTTGTAGACGTCTGCAAGTCTGTAAATAATTGACGTTTCGTTGTTTTTGGCATAGAGCAGGTAACAATAATTATGATAACAGGTAGGCTAAATATTGTGAGACGAGACAGACCTGTACTAAATCTAAACCTATTAATAACTGTTTTTTTTTTTTTTTAGAAGTAGCCTAGTATTGGCTTCTAAGTAGTTTTACTCACTGTAGTATTGTTTTTCATTTTTATTATTACACTAATATTATTTATCAATAGTTTCAAAGCATTAAGGTCTGTATTATGGTTTTATTATTCTAGATTTTGTATCTCGCTCATTATCATCACAGTTATTGGTTTTCCCATTTAATCAGATATGTGTATAACACCATATCGCCTTTGGCCAATGTTATTTTACACGTGTGTGTGGGAGAGAGAGAGACAAGTTCAAGACATTGTGAATTTGTGTATTCGTTCATGTATTAGTGATTTGTTTTGATCAAGATGTTTTATTATTATTACACATCTGTGAAACTATCCCGTTTCAAACTATTTAATTTCGCATATAATTCCTTATATTTTCCACAGGTATAGCAAAATTATTATTTATTATTATTATTATTAATTATATATTTACAGTTATACCAATAATGCCCGTGGAAGAAAAAAATCTAAATACAATGGACATTAGTGACAATACAATAAATGTTCAAGTACTAAATAAGGGGCTCCAACACGTCAGAGGCCTGTGGTTTGTCTTAACGTGCTTTGATGGCAGACACTTGGGGTAAATGTACAGTTAAAATATTCTATTCGTAGGTCCCCAGGCGGAGCACCGACAGTCCCTGGCTTCATTAAAATTTCATCACTATCCCTATGAAAGGGGGGAAATGTTCAGGGGAAAGAGAAAGAAAACAGAAGACCTAATTATAACAAAGGAAAACAGTGTGACCACCATGGTTTTTAAAGCATGAGAATCACATGTATGCGATACCGCTAACGGGTCAGTGCCCTCTCTTGGATCAGTCTATTAAAGGAAGGTAGAATAAATTGACACATTCGCTTTTCTTTGGAAATATTGGAAGTTAAGCGCACCAGTGTATGTATGCATGCTCCTATATTTTAGTCTTCATCCTGAATGATTTGTGTTTAAAAAAATCCATCGATAATTTTCGCACCTATATCTGAAAGTTGAGTAGGGGGTAGCTCGCTCGGGATAGGCCGTTTCGTCCATGAGTGTCAAGCAACGAAATTCATTTCCATTCCCTACGAGCGTCTCCACGTCCAGCCCTCCCCTACCGACTGTAATTAACAGCTCCACTTAATGATTACTTACTTAGTGCTAGTAATTATCTGATTTTCATAATTCCATGTGTAATTTAATAATTCGTTCATATTATCGTGTTAAGTGATCAGCTCGTTTAGTAGATTTGATGTCCTCCTTTGAAGCAGGTTAGAATTGATGAGAACTTTAGGGTCTATTCAGTCAGTGAGCTTCTTAAAATTAACCAAGACACCAAGTTATAAATTGAATGCTGATATGATTGCTATAAGGCTTTACACTTTATATAAATTATTGCTGAGCCAACGGAATTGATTGGCCTGCGAAATAACTCTTAAAAACATCGAGGTTTTGGCATTAATCACGCATTTGTACAGATAAATAAATATAAATGTTAACTACATACTTTCCGAGTGTTTTTCCCAGTAGCTAAAATAATTGCATAATGTTTTGGAAATTTGTTATGTTTCAAAGGCGTTCAAAAATATTATTAAAATCATAATAATAAAATATTCACAATTTTGCGAAAATATTCATATTGCATTCTTGGTTTTCACAAGAACAAAACGAAATGCAAATTGCATTCATCATCTGTTAAATCCCTTTGAAAACCAGCAGAAAACATCAATGGCAAAAACCTCCTCTATTCAGGCGGCTGTCCGTGGTGCTGAAAGCAATGGTATGCCTAGAATGCCTTGACATGCGCCGCTACTGAGATGACACTCCCGTCTCTTTTTTATTATTTTTTTTTTACTTTTCATACGGCCTAACAGTGAACTGAGTCAGTCTTCAAAGGGCTGCCTATGTCGGCAGAAGAACGAGAACCATCGACTGTGGATTTAAATGGAGCCCGGCACGTTGGCAGGCGAGGTGTTTTTCTGGCGGCCTGACATCTGGCAGCGCTGTGCTCGAGGGACCTCCCCAGATCTCTATAGACTTCATGATTAGACTCTAATAGAATATTAGCATTTGCTCTCAGGTAGGCTTCTAAGGGCTGCGAATGCTAGCAGTAGTAAGCCGTTCGTGGAAATACCAAGCGTAGCTCTACAGCTCAAGAATGTCAAAACGTCTTTTTTTAGGCAAACAGCAAGATACTAATCTAATCAGAGTACCCGTTTGTTTCTTGCAAGAGAAATAAGAAAAATTGCAAATCGGTGTTAAAGACACGTGTAATACACACAGTGAGCAATATAAGATGGAGGCAAACGTTTCAATTATGTTTAACAGTCCATGAAATGTGTCCATGAAAACGTCAGACGTTTGAAAACTCTGTTTAGGCCTTTGAATATAAATGAACCCATTGAGAACGTTCAATAAAATGTTAAAATGTTGTTCTTTAATGAAACACATAGTTCAATTCAATTATCAAATAGTAACTTAAATATACATTGATGTAATAAATTAATGAATTGATCCGACAATTAAACCTAAAGCAACAGACATTACAGTTACCGCAGCTAAAACAGCAATACAGCAAATACCTGTACGGATATTTTATGTGTATGTCCAAATGAGATATTTACATTTTACGTGAATGCTTCCATGAAACTCATCCTTTTCATTAAGAAAACATTACTAAACATGGTGAATTTAACAAGCAACGACTCCATAATTATACGCGTATATTTATACAAATAAATAAGCAGATAACATACATGAAAATAATTTCAAAGAAAATGTTCTCATATATCTCTCGATTGTGCCTTTTTGAAACATTAGAAGAACGAAAGAAAAAAATAAAATAAAAGTGGCCTGTTTCAAGCAGTTTCCCCGTTTGCAGATGGCCACGTTTTCCTTGTTGTCTCAATATGATTTTCTCAAGCAAAAACGTGGAGGGAATCCCAATAAATATGTAATGAAGTAAACATTACCTCACATGAGAAATAGTTCATAAGAAATATAGCCACGTTAGAGCGCAGGCGTATTGCAACAGATATTTGGCTGAACAAATCCCATTACTAAAAACAGTTGAACCTCTCTTCGTGTTCAGTATATCCAATATGTTCTATTTGAGTAGCTAAGAGGTCAGTTATAGCAAATATGCCTTCAAAAGAAAAATATGGATATTCTTATCGCCCATTGTCTAATTGTAGGCTAGGGTTATCATTATTAAAATCACAGAAGTGGAATTAAGAAGACGACAGGCAAAATTATGCATGTAAAAGCTAAATCAAAAATTTACAAGGAGCTGTTTGGTTATCTAATAATGTTGCAGAATCGTTCGTGGACTTAATTCGTGATGTCCTCTTTTTTTTAATCTAATGAACCCTGAATTAACAGCAGATTGAAGCGTGACATGCTGAGAACGAAATATTTCAAAAGAAAAACACTGACAAGACACTGTCACCCTTTTGACCTGAAGTACTTTCCCCCTCTCAGTTTATAATGATTATTGGTGTTGTGATACAGAACACTTTCTGGTAAACGACTAAAATACGCTATTCAGCGTCAGGCAGGCTGTCGGATTGAGTCTTGCTCCTCTGATGTAGAAAGTGTGCTAAAATAAGTGAGGAAAAACGAATGGTCTTACTTGATCAGTCAAACGATCCTTTAAATGATTCCACATCCCCTTTGCGTAATACGTGACAGTGATTTGGTATTTTCAAATGTCTCTTTTGAATGTCATGAAATTCTGGTTCAATACACAAGTTATTGATGATTGAAAAAGGTGTGAGATAAGAAATATTTTACAAATCGTCTCTAAACAGTTTTAAGAGTCTCTCGACACGTCGCGTTGGTCTTCTGGTCGAGCTAGATGCAGGCCGAGTATTTCATGCGTTTTTGTTTCTGCCTCTGGTTGCAAAACCAAACCCGCACTACGTTCTTTTTGAGGTCCAGCTTCTCTGCGATTGCTGCGATTTTCTCTGAGGATGGACGCGGCTGAATAGCAAAATAAGCTTCGAGGGACCTTTTCTCGGGGGCCGCGATGGAGGTCCGCTTCCTTTTCTTCTCGGCCCCGTTGAAGAGCTCGGGCTTGTTGAGTTTCTCCCGGTGTGACCTTTCAGCCTCCTCCAGCCAGGCTTGCAGGATGGGCTTCAGGGCGATCATGTTGTTGTGGGACAACGTCAGCGATTCAAACCGGCAGATGGTACTCTGGCTTAAAGAGCCTACGCCGGGAATCTTCAGGTTGGCCAGCGCTGACCCTACATCCGCTTGGGTCACGCCGAGTTTGATCCGACGCTGTTTAAAGCGCTCAGCGAATGCCTCCAAGTCCCTGGGATCTGCGTCCACGTCGCTCATGCAGCCCATGTGTGATGGCAGCCCATGGACGTGAGCCATGTTGATGGCAGCTTGGTGCATGTGGTTCATGCCTGCCATGTGAGCGGGGTGCGCAGGCGTGGAGACCACCGAGCCGTCTGGCCCAGCCATGGTTCCAGCAAGTGCCAGTCCTGGGGTGATGTGATCCAGCAGGTCGCCCTCCAGTGCCTGGTGCGGCTGGTGGTGGTGGTGATGGTGGTGGTGGTGGTGATGGCTCCCCAGAGCTGACGGGTGCGAGATGGGCATGGACGACGACGAGGAGGAAGACGAGGTGCACGGAAGCGTGTTCATGGTGTGGTAGGTTGCGTCCGGCTTGAAGGGGCTGTGATGAGGAGGGTGATGATGGCTTTTGGTCTGCGAGACTATATCCACCGCCGCCAGAGCTTCCGCGCGGGCCAACAAACTCTCATCCAATCCGCCGAATATATTGCTCTGCAATTGCAAATAGAATGCACACATAACTGTCAGCAGGGAATTCGCGCTCCACTCCGTGCTTTTAAAACATTTCCAGCATGTAAAAAAAAAAAAGAAATCCTGAAAAAGAACACACAAAACAAGACACATGCAACATCCCAGGTCATAAAAATTAATACGAAAGGCAAACCCGGCTGAATACATAAGTTGGGAGGGGAAAATGGAGGTGTTGGGTGATTTGCTGTGCAGACATGAAAAAAACATCAAGCAGAAAAAGTGGGCTGTCAAAATGTGCCTTTAAGCAGTGATTATGCAGAATACGTACCGGTGGGGTTGGGAGACATGCTCGGCGCATCGCCTCCGAGCCGCCGTTACTGATCGTGCTGCTGTGTCTGGACGTCGAGCAGGAGGACGAGGGCACGTTGGAAGTCAAAGTGGAAGAGGAGGACGCAGAATGCAAACTGGAGTATTTGGGCTCGGCCAGACTGGTGTGAGGCATGGCGAACGCCTGCTTGTTGTTCAGAGACATCATCATCATATTTGCGACCGAGCCTCGGCGAGTTCCTTTTAATAACTTAAGACTCCGCCTTCTTCTTCTTCTTCGACTGGAGTTCAAGCCTAGTCGCTGCGCGGAAGTCTCAAGTCTCTGGCGTTGCAACGAACGTGAAGAAGAGGATGATGCACCAAGTCTCTTGATAGCTCATCTAGTGGTCTGAGAGAACGGTCTCCTGATCGCTCCGTCGCGCGCCGTGGCTAGAGACGTGCCGCGAGCACCAGTAAGCCATGCAACCTGTCGGTGAACTCCTTCAAAGATCACGTAAACTCTTGCCAGAATGCTCCGCAGAAATTGTCCTCCGCCTTTACAAAATATCGTACATTTGTCACAGCGGAAGCTGATGTCTTTGGTGAGTTTGTCTTTGCGCACGCTTTTAAAACGAGTGCAAAAAGTTTCTTCTCTCGTCTCTTCCTGCCAGTCTCCAGAAAGACAATATCGCTCGTTAAACTTTATCCCGATTCTTGCTGAATTTGATTATGAGATAAAGGTGACAGTCGACTACATTCAATGCTGCGGGGACTCGATCTGTCTGTGCTCTAAGGCGAAGGGCAGGCTGCGTCTCTCTCTCTCTCTCTCTTGCTCACCCATTCTCGCACTCCCTCTCCTCTTACACACTCTCTCGGCTGTACCTGAAAAACCTTTCATGATTTATTATTCTTCATTAGCCACAGCGCCGCTGGGGACTCTGCGCATGGGCAGTTGCAATGACTGGAACTGGTATTGTGTGATACTTCAATAAAGTTATTGAGGAAACCACCCTGGTTAAAGGAATAAAATAATAGCAGAATTGTATTCTTAAGTTAAATATTTCATATTTCAGTGTTTGGAAATGCATTTCTCCACAAAACACACGTTGTTTGTATATGTTGCCCAGACTTGCACTTGTAATTATTTTGTAACGTTTATGTAGGCTACAAGACCAAACTTTCACGATGATACAAAAAATATTAGAAAGATTCGGTGCTATGTAATTCGTAATTGGAAGCTTGGTCGGAGAAGCGTGGATGAATATGAAGAAATCACCACAGACAACTCCATCATCTGCTGTCCCTGTTGGGTGAAATAAATCAGAGTAAAACGCACGACTATCATTCCATTATAGCGCGGTAATTTTATATACCGACACGCATTAAACAAATTATGTCGTGAAATGGAGAAATATTGAATTTAAATGTAATTTATATTTGTTCGACAGTCATTCAGTAATTAACCTGCTTTGATTTTATTTAGAACAAAAAAAATCTACTTCGTGTTGACGAATTTATTAGTTTTCCCGGTTATTGAAATAATAAATAGGAAAGCCATTTGAGTTATCATTGAGCGTGTATTATGAATTTGATGTCTCAACGGAACAGGCTATACACTGTGTGAAGTATTTCATTAATGTCACAGAAAAGCAGATTTTTTACAACTCTTTAGGATTTAATTGCAAACCCAATACAATTATATACTCGTCGCAGCGGGCTATTATCATATCTTCGTTCTAATTAGACTACTTCATCAGTGATTTAATTAAAAACCTTTAATCATGTTCTAATTAACAAGGCTAGTCTAATTTGTTTAATCTATTCGAGTCCATTGGATGGGGTAATTGATGCATCATAGCGACCGACTAACCTCGCATGTAAAAGTGCACAGCTAACATGAGATCCAAATTTTAACTTGAGCTAAAAACATTCTAATGCATTACATTTATTAAAATGTTCCAAGCAGTAATTACAATTTATAGTTTAACAATAATGAGTTAATATCTGTCAAATATACGCCACATGCAAAACATTTTGTGGAGACATACTTGTATATAGCTAATAAATATGCCAGTATGTATCTGTTTGTCTTAACTGATTGTTTGTCATCAAATTTATACTAATTAGGAAATTAAATTAGAGTAAGTGCTGCATCATGTCTCTGTTGAAAAAAACGCACCATGCACTTTGGCTATATAACAAGAAATAATCGGACTTAAATCAACCAAAAATGTATAAATGGCGAAATAAATAAAAATATATAAACAGGAAGAAAAAAAATCTCCGTTTCGGATGTTTATAAATACCTAGTGTCACGGATTCTTATGTTTGTACGTCGTCGTGAAATCTGTCCCATGGAAATCACAACATTTTTTGCCGGTGCTGCAGAAGCCACACGGTTACTGAGAGGTACAGTACCTCTCCAAAGGGAGGGCCACCCCTGGCGCGCCTGCTCAGGAGACTTCAAGGCCCAATCACTGTCTCCTTGTATATACCCAAAGACTGATTTATGATGAAACTTTAACGAAATAATTTATATTTCACCACCCCTAAATCGGCAAATGAAATTTTCATTCACAATGGACCACACAAAACGTCAAATAAATCAATTGGGTTCCGCTCGATTGAGTTTGAGGAGTAGTTTTGGCTCACTGTAGCGTTAAGAAATGTATTTATTAGGGCGATTTAAGTGCTCAGCTTTAATATATCAGGTTAAAATGAATCTGATCTTAACTAAAACACATAATCAGCTGTACTAGCGTCCACAGTGTCGTTTGCACTTGCACGTGCAGTGCGCCCTCTGTGCACAATTTACAAATAATAAATCGTTTTGAAATTTCATTGCATTTAGGTGATCATGGAAGTTTGGCCTTTTAACACATATATTACATATCCATATTTTGAAAGGAATTTCTTTAACCCCCTTTCTCTGTCTCTTTATGTATCTGCCTTTTATTTGATGATATTGTTCTTCAATTTGTATTACCAGACAGGTGCTTTTAGGAGCTAGGTTTGCAAAGATTTTTCTCCTCCTTCAAAAGCTATGTCCGCATGCTCATAAATACAATTTTATTTTCCTCACTAAGAAAGCATGCTCTCATAGGAATTCTGCCTAAAATTGAACTTCATAGACGTTTTCTTTTACATATAAATAACAGTGCACCAGTAGCAACCACCCAAAACAGGAGGATAAAAAAGCAGGAGGGAAAAAAATAACAGCCAGACTTGATGTACAGTAGCTCAGGTGACTTGTTTGCTTTTTTGACGTAAATCAAAATCAAGGTATGCCGCTGTGGAGCTTGTGTGCTTTACACAAAGACATTCTCACAAGCATCCCTCAGGAGCCGAGCACGTTAACAATCCCAATTACATCCGGACCACCAGAGACAGCTGTTTTAATACCCACCGCTCCTTTGTGCCACCAACACAGTCACTGCAGCTTGCTCTAAGAACACAGGGACAAAGGCTGATGCATCACCGGAATGTGAGAAGGAAAGAGAAAGCTCGAGATGAAGCAAAGGAGAAATAAAGAGTAAAAAAGAAAGATTGTGAATGCGCCATGCATGTGGGAGTGTGCAGGATATTTAGAGAGAGAGAGAGAAAGAGAGGAATCAAGAATGTGTGTGTGCGTGTGAGGAGAAGACAGAGAATGTGTTTTTGTGTGTGAGAGAGTCTCTTTCTTCCCTGTTCTCAGTAGCAGGAGTTTAATTCACAGCAACCTCGCCCAATATGCGGTCTGCACTCACTAGGAACCAATGGATGTACAAAGGACACGGCCTTAGCAATTAGCTCCAAATAAGCAACATTAGACCTTCCTCTGTCTATTTTTCTACAGATTTGAATGTCTAAAACAGAACCGGCAATGGTAATGCATTACCACACAAAGGAGGCTTTGAGAAATATATATTTGAAGACATATTACTTTCTTAAATGCACATAGTCAGTTTGATTAGAGTTGAGAGACAGGATGTCATCTAAGCAGATTACATGCCAAAAATGTTTCCATGACACCAGTAACTATACCAGCCTAGTAGCAAAGCCAGAGTCTCGCTCTCAGTAATGTTCATTTACTCTAAGACTTCAGGGCAGAGCAGGAGAAGGTCAATCCTCATAATGATGTCACATACCTCTAGGTCCTCCAAATCAATATACTGTAGAGGGGTTCACTGCACCTGTCATTGCATCAAATAAGGCACTGGTTAGAAATTGTGGCTTTGTATTGGTCTCACTGGATGATATGAAAAACATCAACTTCCCTTTTGGCATTATTCATTATTTAATTGTAAATCTTGGAGTTCAAGTCACCATATACCATAATAAATGGATAAGATCCTTATATGTCATTTTCTTAAAGATTTTTTTTTTTCAACTTAACTGTTCACAGCTAAGCACCATAAATATACATATGAGTGTATACAGTACATACTAGATGTTTTTGAAAAATACAGTAAAAAATATTATTACAAAATATTATTACAAGTTAAAAGAACTGTTTTCTATTTTAATATATTTTAAAATGTAATTTATTCCTATGATGCAAAGCCATTACTCTTGCCTTCAATGTCAAATGATCCGTCAGAAATCATTATGCTGATTTGCTGCTCAAGAAGCAATTTTTTTTATTATTATGCATGATTTCCAAAAATATTAGTCAACAAAAATGTTTTTGAGCACCAATTCTGGAATAAATTCAATTTAAAAAATATATTAAAATAGAAATAGAGTTATTTTAAATTATTTAAATCTTAAATATACAGTATATAAAGCACAACATCATAATATTTGCTGCATGTGCGGAAAAGTATGTCAGCAGCTTTTCTTATGATTGGTCATGTACTGCGCTGCCTCTGAATTCTATCCGATACAGTTCTCTTCCTCTCTCATTAAGATGACTGTACCAGATGATAATATATAGCATGTCATGGGATGTCTAATGGTTGATGCTAATTGACCCCCTTTCCACCTTTCTTTTGCACAAATGAAAAGGTTTTCCCCATCCTCTGATGGAGCGTGTCACTATCTGATCCAACAAATTAAAGAGCTCTCACTTGTCATACTGTCACCGCATGCAGCCTCCCGCTCATCAGCCATAATTATCATTTTTCCCCTTCATCCAATTGCCTGCCAAACACCCTATTTAAAGTTACACTGAGTCACAACATGCCTGTATTTGTGTGACATGATCTGGAGAAGTACCTAGCGTTATGGTATCTGAGAGCTTCCAGAAATTCTGATTGTTTGGGGGGTGTCTAGACTGCTTACACACTGAATGTGTAAATTAATACATGGAACCGCAACTGTTCACATTCCTGACATCTGCGTAGATCAAGATCAGGTAGGAACCGATATTTTGAAGCATAAACTATGATTATCAGGCATCTTTAGATCTTGTTGATGGTGCAATCTCTGTTACAGAGTTTTAGTAGAATTTTTAAGCTTGATAGATAGATTATAGATAGATAGATAGATAGATAGATAGATAGATAGATATAGATAGATAGATAGGTTACACCCAGGTTACGCTTTATTTTGATAGTCCAACTTCGCAACTACATGTCAATTAACACTCCGAGTATTAGCAGAGTATTAGTAAACTATTGTGTTAGGCTTAAGATAGCCCTTACGAAAATTAACCATGGTTTTATTGTAGTAAAAGTGTAGTAACCATGATTTTTTTATTTTTTTTTTGGCATATTGATTACTGATTTGTGGTTACCAAAGGTGCTTGCAAAGTTACTTAAAAAGTTAGAATGTCTGTTGGGGGACCATCAAAATAAAGTGTTAGCACTTATAAAGCAGTCTACTAATACTCTAATGACTGGTAAATGACATGTAGTTGCAAAGTTACTTATAGTTACTTTTCTCGCTACTTAACCCCGGGTTATCGTTGTTTCGAAACTCTGCTTAAAAAAGCTTTGCTCTGGAGCAGGGTTAGCCCTGCTTTTGCGGTGTTAACCCTGTACTAAGGTGCCAAACCTTTACAGTATAAAACTATGCGGTGTTAGAAAATGCTTAAAGGGGTCCTATTATGCTCTTTTACAAAGTCTTGATTTTGTTTTGGGGGTGTACTAGAACAGGCTCTTATGCTAGGTTGTTCGAAAAACACATTATTTTTCACATATTTTACATTATTACAACACCTCTCTCCCCAGTCTGGCATGAACAGCTCGAATAGTTCCTGTATCAAATGAAGCCCCGCCTTCTGAAATACAAAATGTGCTGTAATTGGTTAGCTGGGCCAGTGTGTGTTGTGATTGGCACCACACGGCGCCTGGTCGGGAAATGTCACGCCCCTTACCATTGCCGCCTGCTGCGAGCTTCAGTGTAAATATTGCATCAAAATCAAATCAGTTTGAGCGCGATTTAAACCCGGATGATTGTAACCACTCTAAGTTCGTCTGCCTTGGGAAAGCTAGCGTGTCTCCGACATAGTGATAAGACTCGTTGCCTTCTCTAGTGCAGCTCAACCAGGTCTCGTCCCATTCGTCGATATTTGTGATATCACAAATCCCGGAAAATATGCATTGTAGTCCAAATTAATCGTTCGTTGTAGCTTTTGAAAAGTGATTTCTGTTCAATAAAATATCTCCTTTTGAATTAGATAGATAGATAGATAGATAGATAGATAGATAGATATAGATAGATAGATAGGTTACACCCAGGTTACGCTTTATTTTGATAGTCCAACTTCGCAACTACATGTCAATTAACACTCCGAGTATTAGCAGAGTATTAGTAAACTATTGTGTTAGGCTTAAGATAGCCCTTACGAAAATTAACCATGGTTTTATTGTAGTAAAAGTGTAGTAACCATGATTTTTTTATTTTTTTTTTGGCATATTGATTACTGATTTGTGGTTACCAAAGGTGCTTGCAAAGTTACTTAAAAAGTTAGAATGTCTGTTGGGGGACCATCAAAATAAAGTGTTAGCACTTATAAAGCAGTCTACTAATACTCTAATGACTGGTAAATGACATGTAGTTGCAAAGTTACTTATAGTTACTTTTCTCGCTACTTAACCCCGGGTTATCGTTGTTTCGAAACTCTGCTTAAAAAAGCTTTGCTCTGGAGCAGGGTTAGCCCTGCTTTTGCGGTGTTAACCCTGTACTAAGGTGCCAAACCTTTACAGTATAAAACTATGCGGTGTTAGAAAATGCTTAAAGGGGTCCTATTATGCTCTTTTACAAAGTCTTGATTTTGTTTTGGGGGTGTACTAGAACAGGCTCTTATGCTAGGTTGTTCGAAAAACACATTATTTTTCACATATTTTACATTATTACAACACCTCTCTCCCCAGTCTGGCATGAACAGCTCGAATAGTTCCTGTATCAAATGAAGCCCCGCCTTCTGAAATACAAAATGTGCTGTAATTGGTTAGCTGGGCCAGTGTGTGTTGTGATTGGCACCACACGGCGCCTGGTCGGGAAATGTCACGCCCCTTACCATTGCCGCCTGCTGCGAGCTTCAGTGTAAATATTGCATCAAAATCAAATCAGTTTGAGCGCGATTTAAACCCGGATGATTGTAACCACTCTAAGTTCGTCTGCCTTGGGAAAGCTAGCGTGTCTCCGACATAGTGATAAGACTCGTTGCCTTCTCTAGTGCAGCTCAACCAGGTCTCGTCCCATTCGTCGATATTTGTGATATCACAAATCCCGGAAAATATGCGTTGTAG
>NW_015537973.1:64543-72508 GCF_001515605.1 Sinocyclocheilus anshuiensis | reverse complement strand
GAACGGCTCGAATAGTTCCTGTATCAAATGAAGGCCCGCCTTCTGAAATACGAAATGTGCTGTAATTGGTTAGCTGGGCCAGTGTGTGTTGTGATTGGCACCACACGGCGCCTGGTCGGGAAATGTCACGCCCCTTACCATTGCCGCCTGCTGCGAGCTTCAGTGTAAATATTGCATCAAAATCAAATCAGTTTGAGCGCGATTTAAACCCGGATGATTGTAACCACTCTAAGTTCGTCTGCCTTGGGAAAGCTAGCGTGTCTCCGACATAGTGATAAGACTCGTTGCCTTCTCTAGTGCAGCTCAACCAGGTCTCGTCCCATTCGTCGATATTTGTGATATCACAAATCCCGGAAAATATGCATTGTAGTCCAAATTAATCGTTCGTTGTAGCTTTTGAAAAGTGATTTCTGTTCAATAAAATATCTCCTTTTGAATTGGACTTTGAGCTTTGTAACTTTGCAGTTCTTTTTTATGCTCAAACAGCAACATTACAGACTAACTAAAGTTGAAAAAGTGAAAAAGCATAATAGGACCCCTTTAGCAAAAGATAACCAATTGCATGCCTCATATTCAAATACTTTGGACAATCATTGGAGCAATGTGTGTTTAACATTTGTGTCAGCGTTTGAGTGAAACAAAAAAAATGTAATGGAAAAAAATGGTGATGAAAAATATGTGAATTGAAACACACGAGTGAGGAAGCAACTGTTTCATTCTTACCTTTTATAGTCCACTGAAAAGCCCGTTGATAGTAGCCTACTTTCGGCAAAATAACATTGGGATGTGCAATGCCAGAGAGTTTATGTAAACAGTGACACTGACGCCACACAGATATGCAAATAAGAACTTTAACCCAGGGTTTAGAAACGCAGTGTAAAACATCAGTTTAAGAATACCCAGGATTAATCGTTAAACCTGGGTAAATTGTGAGCAGCGTGAAACATGAAGCAAGATAACGTACTCGGTTACAAACATAAACTTGGTTCCCTGAGATACGGGAACGAGTATTGTGTCTTTGCTAGACGCAATGGGAAAACGTCCTAGGCACCTCAGAGCCCAAGAGAACAAGAACAATAAATCCCTCCAGGCTAATGGGCTAAGCCTCACGAAGGCCTCACCCAGTCGAGTGATTGTTCCAGAAGACTTGCGCAGCCTCAGCACCTATGGGGGCCGAGAGCGCACAAGTAAGCTCTCTGATAGGTCTGGGCATATTACATCCAAACTGCACTCCCAGTGAACTGCGCACCAGTTAAGCAGAAAGAACCCTTGCCTGCAAGGCAGGGACATCCAGGCTATAGAACCTAGCAAAAGTGGATGGGGAGGCCCAGCCGGCCGCCACACAAATTTCTGCAATGGTCACTCCGCCAGACCACGCCCACGAAGAGGCGATGCCTCTAGTTGAGTGGACTCGTACTCCAACGGGGCATTGTAGGCCCAAGGAAGTGTAGGGTAGCAGAATAGTGCCAATTATCCACTTAGAAAGTCTTTGCTTCGTGACCAGGTGTCCTTTAGCGCGGCCACCAAAGCAAACAAAGAGCTGTTCTGACTGCCTAAACTGGGCGGAACGCTGGATGTAAACCTTCAGAGCCCTAACGGGGCAGAGTAAATTCAACTCCTGGTCCTCTTCTGAGGGAGGAAGCGCAGAGAGGTATATAGCCATGCCTTGGTTTCAGGACGAACTTGGAGTCGCCAGGCCCAAACTCCAGGCAATTAGGGCTTACAGAGAGTGCCTGCAAAGTCCCCCACTCGCTTGACCGATGCTAACGCTAGAAGCAGAACGGTTTTAAACGACAGGGACCGAAGTTTGACGGACTGCAGCGGCTCAAAAGGAGGGCCCTTCAGGGCCCTCAGAACAGTGAGCAGGTCCCACGTAGGGACAGTGAGAGGTCGGGGCGGATTTAGCCTCCTGGCTCCCCTCAGAAAATGAACAACAAGGTTGTTCCTGCCTACCGATTGGACCACTATAGGGGCATGAGTAGCCGCTATCGCTGCCACATAGACCTTGAGCGTGGATGGGTAGTGCCCCTTATCCAACAGCTCCTGCAGGAAGGACAGTATCACCGATACATCACAAGTGAGCGGGTCCCCGTCGCGGTTTGAGCACCAGGCAGAGAACACTGACCATTTAAGGGCGTAGAGGCGTCTTGTAGCCGGAGCTCTAGCCTGAGAAATGGTGTTCAATACACACTCTGGCAGACTAACAGGCTTCCGTCGAGTGGCCACAGGTGCAAGGCCCACAGCTCTGGCCTGGGGTGCCATATCGTCCTGTTCGCCTGGGAGAGGAGATCTCGTCTCAGGGGAATAGGCCACGGGGCTGCTATTAGCAGCTGTGACAGCTCTGCTAACCAATGCTGTTTTTTCCAGAGCGGGGCCACCAGGAGCACTTTGCGTTTCTGTTCCCTGATCTGCCTGATTACCTGTGGAATCAGGGCAACCGGGGGAAAAGCGTAGAGAAGGAGATTGGGCCAGTCGTGGGCCAACGCATCCTTGTCCTTGGAATAATAGATTGGGCAGTGAGAATTGTCTTCTGAGGTGAAGAGGTCTACTTCCGCCCTGCCGAAGATTTCCAAAATTTTCTGAACCGTCTGCGGATTAAGCATCCACTCCTCTGAGGGGACCTTGCTTCGTGACAACATGTGCGCTCCTTGGTTCAGTATGCCCGGAACGTGTGCTGCTCTCTGTGAATGTAGGTTGAGCTGGGCCCATTCCAAGAGGTACTCTACTAGTACAAGGAGCCACTTCGAGGACAGACCCCCCTGGCGATTTATGTAGGACACCACCGTCATGCTGTCCGAACACACCAAGACATGATGTCCCCTGAGGTCTGGTAGAAAGGTTTGACAGGCCCGCCATACCGCCCGCATTTCGAGGCAGTTGATGTGCAGACTGCTTTCTGCTTTCGACCAGTGGCCAAACGTTGGTTTTCCTTCGCACAGAGCTCCCCAACCTGTGTTGGAAGCATCTGTCGAAACCACCTTCCTCCTGTAGACCATTTCCAGGGGTACTCTCTGTTCCATCCATTGAGTGTTCATCCAGGGGGTCAGGGCTGTTACACAGGCCTGATCTACCCTGATAATCAGGTGTCAATGACGCCACGCGTGGGATGGAACCCGCGGTTTCATCCAGTGCTGGAGGGGGCGCATTCGTAGCAGGCCCAACTGTAGCACTGTACACACTGCAGCCATGAGGCCTAACATTTTCTGAAACCTCTTGATGGGGTGAGAGGCACCAGCTCTTGGCAAAGTTTACCCTGAGCCTGGCAGTTCAAGTGGCTGAGGAGAAGGGATTTGTGAGATAGTGACTCCGCCTCTGACTGGGCCAGAATGAGATAGAACTCGAGATAGTTGAGAATGCGGATTCCCGTCTGTCTCAGAGGGGAAAGAGCTGTATCCATGCACTTTGTGAAAGTGCGTGGAGCCAGGGACAGTCCGAAGGGAAGGACCGTATATTGATAAGCCACTACCTCGAAGGCAAATCTCAAGAATGGCCTGTGATGGGGGGCTATCTGGATGTGAAAGTAGGTGTCATTCAGGTCCAGAGAAAAGAACCAGTCCCCTGGGCGGATTTGCGAGAGGATCTGTTTCAGTGTAATCATCCTGAATGCCGTCTCATGAGGGCGCGATTCAGATGTCTGAGATTGAGGATGAGCCGTAGGCCGCCGTCCTTCTTGGGGACGAGGAAGTAATGGCTGTAGAAGCCTGACTTGCTCTGGGCCGGAGGAACCACCTCTATGGCTCCCTTTTCCAGCAAATTCCTCACTTCGGCACGCAGGACGTGTGCGTCTGCACTCTGAACCGAAGTGGGGACCACTCCGCTGAAGCGCAGGGGTCTTTGAGTGAATTGGAGTGAATAACCTCGCTTTATTATCCCCAGAACCCATTCTGACACTCCGGGGATGGCTTGCCACGCCTTGGCCTGGGAAGACAGGGGTTGGATTGGTTCGGGTGTCTGATTGCTGCAAGGGGACCCGGCACTCATGAGAAATGGAAGATAAATTTTGCTCTCTTTTTGAAAATGTTTGTGTTTTATTTTGCCCGCTATAACAGCAGTTCGCCGTTTGGGCGATTGAATGGGCCCAGAGTTTAAAGCAAACACTTTGGCTGAGCGAGAACGTCGTCGAGGCTCAGGTTTGGCTGGCTGGGCGGCGTTGGCTGCCGCTGGTGCAAGCTTCACGGACTGCTGAGTCGGTGCAGACTTGGGGTGACTTGAGGAAGCTGCACAGCTGGAGCGCTTTGGTAAGAAGTGTTGCATGGCCTGGGATGATTTTTGTGCTTCAGTAAAGCGCTCAGCGAAGCCCTCGACCGCTGGCCCGAACAGACCGTTGGGAGAGACCGGGGTGTCCAGGAACGGGGCCTTGTCGGCATCCTTGATTTCGGTTAGGGTCAGCCATAGGTGGCGCTCCAGCACCACCAGACTGGCCATGGAGCGCCCAATAGCCTGAGCTGTAGCTTTAGTGGCGCTCAAAGCCAGGTCTGTCGCGCTCCTCAGCTCCCTGAGTGTCGCGGGGTCCGGGCCTGACTCGTCCGTGCTGGCAAGGAGCTTGACCTGGAAGACCTGGAGCACGGCCATTGAGTGGAGCGCCGAGGCCGCTTGCCCTGCCGATGAGTAAGCGCGACCAGCGAGGTCTGACGTCATCCTACATGGCTTGGACGGATGGACAGCCTTGGCCTTCCAGCCGATCGCAGTGGGCTGGCAGAGATGCATGGCCACTGCCTCGTCAAGCGGAGGCAGCTTTTCATACCCCTTGTCTTTAGCACCGTCGACCGAGGTGAGGCCGGATGAAGCAGAAGTACGGAGGTGGGCAAAGTATGGGGCGCGCCACGATCTGGTGAGCTCGTCGTGGACCTCCAGAAAAAAAGGAGAGGATCGCTGACGAGGGGTTTGACGGCGCCCCGGCAGGAACCACTTGTCCTGATGGCTCGGGAGGGTTCTTCTGGTGGAGACCTCTCCAAACCCAGCTCCACGACGGCTTTCGAGAGGACACGGAGTAATTCGGCATCCGTCCCGGTGCTTAACATCGCGGGTACACGGGACCTGATCACATCCGAGCGCTGAGATCCTCTGCCCCGCTGTTTTTTCCTCACAGATTCCTGGGAGGAAGAAAATGGGAGGGCGTGAGGGGCGGAGCTGCTTTCAGAAAAGAAAGCTATCTGCGAGCGCAGAGAGGCGAGACTCATGCTCTCACAGTGGGAGCAATTTGTCTCGGTGAGCGCGGATTCCGCGTGGGATTTCCCCAGGCAGGAAACGCACTCACGATGGCCATCATCGGCGTGCAAGGAGCCCTGCACGTACCGCAGTAACGGCGCGGCATTTGAAACAACGCCGTGAAATTTGCTCTTAGAAATTTGCTCTTAGTGTCTAGCCGGATGATGGTAAGGGAACCAGATCACTGCTGCACGTCGCTGAAGGCGGCGAATCAGCTGAGCAGAGTCGTTCCACTGAAGGAGAAGAAATCTGAATCCTATGGCGAAGCGGCCGCTTATATAGCC
This sequence comes from Sinocyclocheilus anshuiensis, assembly GCF_001515605.1. NCBI lineage: Eukaryota > Metazoa > Chordata > Actinopteri > Cypriniformes > Cyprinidae > Sinocyclocheilus > Sinocyclocheilus anshuiensis. Next base: position 67,016 of record NW_015537973.1, on the reverse strand, counting down.
AGATGACTCCAGCCATTCTGGCAGGCTTTGGCGGGCTTTGCGGCCATAGGTTTGTGCAACACCGCTGCTGAGTCATTGGTTCATTTTTAAAACGTACTGCACGAACCAATGGCCGTGCAGTTTCACTGCGTGATTGAAAAATGCTTCAGTTCAAGCGAAAAAATGACTTTTTCCCATAGCGTCTAGCAAAGACGCAGTACGAGTGAAGTATCGATAGGGAACCCAGGATTCTGTTTACCGGGGTTTAAAATAACCCAGAGTTAATGTAAAACGCCCTATAGGCCTATAGTAGCATGTCTGGTTACACTTTATTTCGATAGTCCACTTTAGACATTCTACTAACTTTAAGTAACTTTGTAACTACATGTCAACTACATGTCAACTAATTCTCATTAATTTGCATCTACATGTCTACTAACTCTCAGAGTAGACTGTTAGGGTAGGTTTAGGGTTAGTAGAATAAGTTGACAAAGAAAGTGTTAGAAGATATTAAGCAGACAGTCTACTAATACTCTAATAACTGCTAGTTGACATGTAGTTGCAAAGTTACTTACTGTTAATAGAATGTCTGTGGACTATCGAAATAAAGTGTTACCGTATGTCTGAAGTGGACTATCAAAATAAAGTGTTACCGATGCGCACTGCACACAAGTGTACACTGGTCAATTACATCTCTTTATTAATTTGTAGCCCCTTCACATTTTTTGTCGTATGACACTCATGTTTCTCCCTCACATTTCAATATTTGTAATGAATCACATCTTTGTAGCAAAGTGCTTGGTTTCTTAATCATTGAAACATCACAGAACAAACAGTGTGTATTCTGACAGTTTCCCTCCCATCCCACTTCTCAGAAAATGAAACATTTATTAATATGTCAGTTTGGTGAGTAGAACTATACAAAAATGCACTGAGCTTGTTTCATGATGGTACATAGAGTAGGTGTTGATCAAATTTAAACTCAGAATTTTTAACAGTGTGTTTTATTATTCAGCACACTCACCAGCGGGGTCAAACCCCAATGAACGTGATGGGATATTGATGATGTCAGGTCATACAGTAGCTTTGATTTGAATTAAAAGTTATTGACCATAACCCCCTTTTTCAGATGCAGTACTTCACATTCATTGAAAAAGAAAACATTTATGGACATCATAGTCCATAAATAGAGTATTTTCATTACTTGTGTTGGTTAAGAAAGTAATTGATGAGTTCATGCATTGATACTTGACGACATTTGAGTTTGTTCATTGCCCAAGATGTCCAAACAGAAATGATGCTAATTAGTTCCAATCAGTACAATGCATGAACTCTTATTGAACGTGACACTTTACCTGCTGACTTTGTGCCAGTAACTTTCTAATGTATGCACTGTACCCCTTGCTATTGACAAAAATGCCTGGGCCTGATCAAAGCACAGTATTCAGTAGGTTTGTCAGGGCCATGAAGACAGGGTCTGTAACACTAATGATCTTCAAACGCTTCCCCATTACACCAGGAGCTGCATGACTTCCAGGCAAGTCCCCCCCCCCTCCACCCCCAAGAGAAGCCATAATTGTGCTTGGCTTGTAGGGTGACAGGTGTCAGAGGCCCCCTCCACATCCAGCTCATCCCTCGGAAACAGAGGGCCGAGTCTTTTGCAGCCCTCCATAAGCTCATTATTAGCATGATAATATAGCAACATGATGTTGTTCTAACAAGCTGATCACATTTCTGAGAAAGTCTGTTACAAACATCTAATCTGTATGATGCTAAATTTAGTTCAGTCCAAATTCACTACAAAACGTGTAGCCTTACTAATGCACTGATATTGAAATGTTACTTTCAATACTGAAAGTCTGATCATTATTTTCATGTCATGGCTGATGACTGATATTGGCTGATATTAAAATATTATGCTGTTTTTATTATTATTTTTTCCAAAAATAAGTAGTTTTAAATGCTGCGATTTAATCCTGACATTGCAACACAATGTATAGTACTACTGTAGACACATAAATAAATAAATGTGACACTGGACCACAAAACCATCATATGTGTAAAATTATTTTATAATTGACATGTATTCATCTGAAAGCTGAATACATAAGCTTTCCATTTATGTGTGGTTTGTTAGGATAGGACAATGTTTGGCTGAGATACAACTATTTGAAAATCTGGAATCTGAGAGTGCATAAAAAAAAATCACAATATTGAGAAAAATCGCCTTTAAAATTGTCCAAATGAAGTTCTTAGCAATGGATATTACTAATCGAAAATTAAGTATTGATATTTTTACGGTAGGAAATTTACAAAATATCTTCATGAAACATGATCATTACTTAATATCCTAATGATTTTTGGCATAAAAAAATAATCGAAAATTTTGACCCATATAATGTATTGTTGGCTATTGCTACAAATATACCTGTGCTACTTATGACTGGTTTTGTGGTCCAGGGTCATAAATAAATAAATAAATAAATAAATAAAT
>NW_015537973.1:63720-63935 GCF_001515605.1 Sinocyclocheilus anshuiensis | reverse complement strand
AAATAAATAAATAAATAAATAAAGAAATGAATGAATGAATGAATGAATGAATGAATGAATGAATGAATGAAACGTTTATTTTGAGATCGGGTAAAAATGTTACATTATTATTTAAACATTAGTATTTATAAAGATGAACTTTGAGCATTAGTACCATTAATATACATATTAATGGTATATTTAATTATACATATACCATACATATATATATATAT
>NW_015537973.1:59699-63553 GCF_001515605.1 Sinocyclocheilus anshuiensis | reverse complement strand
AATATAATTCCAATAACTGATATGTTGGTAATTAATGCAACCCTGTTAAAAATACCTGAAATGACAAATGTCCTTGTTTGTGAAACTGTATAGTGATTATATATATTACAAAATAACAAGGTGCAGTGTGATGTGATCGAAAGACCAACGCTGTCTGCTGCACATATCTTCAAAGCCTTAAAAACAGCTGGTGTGAGTCTCATGGGCTGGCATCCAATGTAGTGGTGAATAGGAGATTAACGATAACGAGCATCTGATAGCTAGCATCGCTTTAAACCTGGAGATGGTGCCTGTACCCTCGGTTCATTTGGAGATAAAGATAGAGAGTGGAAGCGACAGAAAGAGCGAGCGACAGTGAGAAAGAGAGAGAGGAAGGGGGAGGGAGTAACCTTTCCAAGCCAAGGTCCACATGGACAGTGTGTGTACAGTGAGGAGAGGAGTTTGTCTTACATATCGAGCTTGTCATCAGCTACACAATCCGCGGAGGGCTGCCATCAGTACCACATACTGAATAAACATGAATATATCATGAGCTTCTGCCTATGTAACATTTAGGGGTCACGGTGTGTCTGTCATGATAAAGAGACAGACAGAGAAACGGCAGAGGAGGACTGACACAAGGCTTCTCTGAATTTGCTAGTTTTGACCAGGATTATGGAAAAATAATTCTTGAAGGAGGAACTGGATTTTATTTCATAGAAATTAATATAAGTTGTTCAACCAGTTTTTCACAAAAGATAATTTTTAAAAGAGGATACAGTAACGCATTACTTGAAGCATTAATGCATTATAAGTTATTCAAAATGTACATTGCAATGCATTTCTTACCGTAAATAATTGTAAGCAAAGTTAAAATGCATAAAATATTTGCAGCTTGCTTGTTACACATGAAATTGGTTGTTTGTGTTTTAAAAAAAATGTATTATACTTTCTAAATGTGTAAAAATGAACTATTAAAATCTTTTATAACATTGTAGTCATAATTACTCATACGATTATTAATTGCATTGTAAGAAAATGAATTTATTAAGAATACTTTTATAATGCATTATATATACAGTCTTCAAGTAAAGTGTCAAGTGAAGGATGTCTCTGTGTTTGTTATTTTTTATTGATTTATTTAGCCTATAATGGAATTATTAAATGATGACAGAATTTCCATTTGTTGGGTTGTGGGTGCATGATAAGGCTGTTTATTGTAACATGGAGTAATGCATGTGACTTTATAGCACTGTACACTGTAAAAATGATTTTTCGACATTGTAAATAAAACAATTTTCCAAGAAAATGCTATTTCAGTCCTTCTACTTAAAAATTTCACATTGAATTCAATGTGTTGCTTGTGTTTCTTTTTAATTATTTAAAAAAAAAAAAATGTACTAGCAATTTCTAAGTGAAAAATTGTTTCTATATCATTTTTTTTTTGTCAGTGTAGAAATGTTATAAATCACCAGCATTCTAAAACATCAATGAGGCTTCCAAATGTACCTGCGCCTGCGCATAATGAACCTGTGCAAAAGGTTCAGTCAACTCCCAGATCTGGTCGTCTCCCAATCTGGCAACAGAATTGACGAGATGAGATAATTAGTGGCTCTCCCTCTCCATGACTCTTTTCTGTTGGGGCTCTGCTCTTTTTTTCCAGGAGTCTACTTGGCATTGCGCATCTCCATAACGGGCTTGTTTAAGTCTGTTCTGCAAGCCCCTTCGCCAACCCCCAGCGGAGGGCAGCTCACGAGACCCCCGTCGCGCTTTGAGGACCACTTTGGAGCTTTAATCCACTCCAAATGTGCTGATAATTCTCGTTGCCAGGCCACTCTTCTCTCTTGCCTAGTGTCACAAGAGTGGTCTCACGAGAGCCGATCAGCCAATGATAACAAAGTAGCCAGATGTCTGGTGCTGGCATAGTCCCAGAGGCCAGGCAGCAGTACGCGGCAGCATCCGCCATGGGCCCGAGATCAAAGCTACCTGAGATTACTTATGGGCACAAAATATGTGTTGCTTATTCTACAGTTCCCATTAATAACAATCTGGGCAAATTTGTATTTCTAATTAACTCTTTCTTTTGGGTGCAGAAGTGCTGTAGGTTTATCAGGGCCTCCGCAGGTTTTTCTCCCCACAATGTGAGCAAAAAGCAGGAAGACCCGGAAGTCGGATGTTGCGGTTTCTAAAGAAGCAACATCAGCCGTCGGTGCACTTTTTTCTCCTGTTTTTAAACAACAAACAAACAAAACAGAGATTAAACAACCCTGATTATTAATGACACCATGTTTTCATTTTATTTGCCTTGCTAATATATTCAACTTAAAATATTAATGCCAAATAGATACATATCAATGTATTAGTTTGTTTGTTAGGAGTCAGTATAAAGCATTTCTACATTTATCAGATTTAAGGTGTAACAATTTTTTTTTCTGGTTGTTTTTTTCTAGCAGCAATTTTGTATGTTTGTATCAAATAACTCAACATCTGTCATCTTAAATTACACTATTTTTGGGAATTCTCCAAACTAAAATTCCAATATAGTCTATTAGCATTTTTGACCCTGTAGACTTAATGTAAACCCTGTAGGCTAACATAACTTCTGGACCCGTAGACTAACATCATTTTCAAAGTCTCACTTGTTTAATTTGATACTAAGAAAATCCAGCAGTGTGTAACAGAATTGTTGAATTCTGAATGTAGAATTTGACCCATACAATGTATTGTTGGCTATTGCTACAAATATATATGTGCTACTTAAGACTGGTTTTGTGGTCCAGGGTCACAAATACGTGTTTTGCTTACAAATCATTCTGTGATGTGTGTGTGAAATGACTAGGATGGAAATTAAATTCTGAAAATTTCTGGAATAAAATTGCTGACTACTTTGTCTTTCCAAGGCTCATTTCATAGCTAGCATTTTATTTACCCTATAAACAGAGTGCTGCAGGGATGATTTTTTTGTTGTTGATGTTGTTTGTTTGTTTGTTTTTGTTTTTTTGTAGACAAAAAAACCCAGAAACAAACATTTGTCACTTCCGGTTCTCATTGTCCTGAAGTCAATATGGATTTTTAAATTGGGTTTTGGTTTAAATATTGAAATACGGTCTGTTGTAAACACAAGCACAGCAAATTTTGATTTTATTTTGTTAAAAAAAAAAAAACCTTATGATGAACAGGGAAACTCATACTCACTAATTTCACAGCCTCATTGTGTTTATAATCACACTCTATTCTTGCAAAATATTCAAAGTCAAACTTTTAGAATCTTTTTTCTTTTTTTTTAACACTGAAGTCATGCGACTGTGTTGTAGTTTTTTTTTTTTTGTAGCCTAAATTTAGCTTTTTACTTCTGACTTCTGACTTACTACTTGTTTTTAGCTTTAAAATTAATTTAAATTAAAAATGTTATTATATAAATAAAATGTATTAAATCATTTGTGAATATTATCATAATGAACAAAACGTAAGAATCATAAACTTTTGCTGGTCAGAGAGCTTATTTTCTGCAGTAATCCAAAAGTCATTCAAAATGTCATCACTGTGTATACAAAATGTAAAAATATTCTCACAAATTGTACGTAAGTTGACAAATTGCACCTTGTTTGGAAATAAAAAAAAAATCTGTTCCTAATACATACATTGACATTTACACAAAAATCTGTTCCTAATACATTAGCACTTACATATACACACATACGCTGTTTTATTAGTGTAACATTGTTAGTGTACATGGATAATAACGTCTCGGTTACGTATGGTAACCCTCGTTCCCTGAAGGAGGGAACGGAGACGTCACGTCGGATGACCGACGAATTGGGATCTCGCTTAGAGAGACCAATCTACTTCGAGTGTAAACTAAACGAGCCAATGCA
>NW_015537973.1:58883-59477 GCF_001515605.1 Sinocyclocheilus anshuiensis | reverse complement strand
GGACGTCTCCATTCCCTCCTTCAGGGAACGAGGGTTACCATACGTAACCGAGACGTTCCCTTTCAGTCGGTCAATCTTGACGTCACGTCGGATGACCGACGAATTAGGATCCTACTAAAAGGCCACAGATACTGCCCCTTCCAGTGTCCTGTGGAAGCCACCTGCGCCCCTACTTTTGGGCGTAGGCCAGGGCTTACACAAGAGGACCAGCTACTGCTACTATGGCACTACCCAATGAGTAAGACTGGATAACACTGGGAAACGTACCCATTCTACTTGGAACAGGGACGTTACGGAAGCTCCAACCTTCCCGAAGGAGGTTTCGGAAGCAAATACACATATGAACATTCCTTAGGTGCATATAGAAGATTGGAGGTGATTGTAACCCTCTTGGAATGGCAGAAGTCTGCCGGGGAAACACGGCTCAAGGCTATACCGTGCACTTTACACATATGGGATCCACTTAGGTCTTACATATGGAACCCAGCCTTCTACCGGTTCTCGAGGATTCAACGAGTGAAGGCCTGGCGCCGGACGCTCCGCCACGTCTGGCTGCCGAGGGGACGGAGGAGCTCAACAGGGTCTACTATATGG
>NW_015537973.1:54998-58733 GCF_001515605.1 Sinocyclocheilus anshuiensis | reverse complement strand
CTCAGTGCTTCTACCCGTTTGAGGTGAGAACACAGGAGGATACCGGCTCCACATGAAGGCTATAGAATCTAGCAAACGTGTTAGGAGTCGCCCAGTCCGCAGCTCTACAGACATCCGCCAGCAAGGCGCCACGAGCCAGTGCCCAGGAGGACGCAACACTTCTAGTTGAGTGAGCTCGCAACCTGAACGGGCAGGACCTTGGGCACATAGCCGGGCCGGGGCCTCAGGGTTACCTGGGAGTCAGCCGGCCCGAACTCCAGGCACGAATCGTTGACCGAAAATGCGTGCAGGTCCCCTACCCCCTTGATGGAGGCCAATGCCAGCACGAGCAAAGTCTTCATCGAAAGAAATTTCAGTACCAACAGGACCTGCTCCTCGTCCTCCCTGACTTTGCACAGTATCTGTGCAAGAAGGCTGACTGGGGGAAATGCATATTTGCGAAGGCCCCGCGGCCAGCTGTGTGCCAGTGCGTCCGTGCCGAGTGTTCCCTCGGTCGCAGTTGGGGCCCCGTCCAAACCCCTGACACTGCAAGCCCGTTGTACGTGGCCCCCCAGCCAGTGGTTGAGGCATCCGCGTAAACCACAGTATGCCTGACGACCTGTTCTAGGGGCACTCCTGCCCGGAGAAACGCAAAGTCTGACCACGGGGTGAAGGTTTGGCGGCAGGCCAGTGTCACTTGGACCCGGTGAGTGCCGCATTGCCACGCCCACCTCGGGACTTGGCCATGGAGCCAATGCTCAAGCGGTCTCATATGAAGCAGCCCCAGTGGCGTGACAGCCACCGTAGCTGCCATATGCCCCAGGAGCCTCTGAAATTGTTTCAGTGGGACCACTACCCTGCTCTTGAATGTATTCAAGCAGTTCAACACCGACTGAGCACGTTCCTGCGTGAGGCGTGCTGTCTGTTCCACCGAGGGGAAAAAGCTCTTTTAGCGTGCTGAGGCGCACAGGGGAGATGATCATCTGCAACACAAACGGGGTAGTGCAGCCTGATGTGTGCAACCAACTCGACACGGGAAACCACCACCGCTGAAGCGCCGTACCGCCAATACGAAGAGCTCTCCAAGAGCGCGCTGAACTCGTTCAGTCTTCTTCTCTCAGTAGACTAGTCAGGAGCAGAACGATGTGATCGCTCGGCTCCGAAGCGAAAAGCTGAATATGCGCTGCATCTGCTGCCTACTTATACTCACACTGTGATCAGCGGCAGCTGGATGCAGTAATCGCATGCCAATGTGCATTGGCTCGTCTAGTTTACACTCGAAGTAGATTGGTCTCTCTGAGCGAGATCCCAATTCGTCGGTCATCCGATGTGACATCGAGAGTGACCGACTGAAAGGGAACTATAAATGTTGAAACTTGTGAAAATAAAAATGTGGGGGGAAAAATTGAATTCAGCTTATCAAACCATGCATTATTTATATTCTCAAAAATTACACATGCTTTCTGTTGTTGTTGAGTCTGGAATAAAACAAAAAATTATCTTATGTGCATGAAGAGTACATTTTAAACATTGTATTTATGCGGTTGAAAAGTGCACATTTGGGGTTTAAAGTATATTGTATTAAAATGTGTCACTATTATATTAATGTGTATCACAGCTAATATAATAAAGATGTTTAAGGCCAACATTTCAAAGCTTTGATAAAACAATCCTTGCTCTCTCCTATACAGTGTATGTAAATGAACATGCTACTTTTATACTGCTCTGGGTTCAGCTACGGCAGATTGTTCAGTTCTTCAATTGTTTCTGAATTATTTTGAAGTTGAAAATTTGTTTTTCTTCCATTGGCAGTGTTTCTTTCAACCAGCTCTGAGAAGTTGTTGTTTTCTCCTTCAGGCCCTGGACTACTTTTATTGAGTTCCTCCACTTATTCCATCTCATGTGCACTATTCAGTTTGTAAATATTTAGAATAGAGCACTGCCTTTAAGGAAGAGAAAACAAGACGGGCTCTGCATCATGCTTTGGGAAGGCAATTGTTGCTTCCTTTTTTGCTCACAGAAATATGCAGCCTTTTTTATCTACAAGAAATTCATGCATATTTCTGTGTTTCTGTGTCTACTTTCAAGTCCATTGTTTAATGTACAGATGGTATGCATTTGGAGGAGAGGTACCACATGCACTCTGTCATTTATTAATTATTAAGCATTGAAAGTATTGCTTCATGTCCGTGGCTAATGGGAGGGAGTCCCTCCTCCCTCCTCGTTATGAATAAGAAAAAGAATAACTAAGTGGCTGTGTTGATGTGCGAATCATGCAGGTTCCTATCTAGATGAGCAAGGCATCTCTTGACATGCTGTCTTTGCTCAGTGAGGATGTAGTGAGGGTTGGCTCTCATGATTAGATCTAATTAGCAGACTTTAAATATTAATACCATTCATTTCTATAGGTGAGATCAAAACGATGGAGATTATGGATGGCAAACAGATTGAGCAGATTGAGCAGATTGATGAATTGATCGATTAGACATGAAATACATATCAAGGAGTGCATTAAGCCTTGAACCCAACCGCCATCTTCCATTTGAAAATATAAACCTCAGATAAAGTGATTGACAGCAGACATGAGCACTAATTCTGGACAAATTTATTGTTGTTCATTATCACAAAGACAAATCCTTATTGTGACATTCTTACTGCAAACCTTACATTGAATCCTGTTTGGTTTAAATTTGGTCTAGGATGCGGAACATTGATGTAAAAACACATGAACCTACGTGGTACACTACTGTCGCAGGTGATGTTAGTGTCAAATAACATGAGGATACTGCTCTAACAATGGGACAATAAAAAAAAAAAAAGGAATATGGCATATATTTGATGTTTTTCTAATATATATAACTCTATAATATAATATATATAATATTTGGTCACACTTTAGCTTAGGGACCAATTCCCAGACTTAACTAACTATTAACTACGAATTTTGTATCGATAAACTCCTAATTCGCGGCTTATTAATAGTTAGTATGGTTGTTGTTAGGTTTTGGTTATTAGGGATCTTAAATATGGTCATGCAGAATAAGGCATTAATAGTTGTTTTATAAGTACTAATAAACAGCCAATATGCTAGTGATATGCATGATAATAAGCAACTTAATAGTGGAGAATTTATCCTTAAACTGAAGTGCTACTGAATATTTTATATAATATCAAATATATAGGCCTATATGAAGAGTTAATTTGCAAAAACAGATAACTTGGTTTTTTTTAATTTTCAAAAATCATGCTTTTTATTATTGTGACGAGTGGGGCGGGGCAGAAAGCCATGGGAACGGAGCGAGGCCGGTGGAGTAATTGCTAATGCACGACACCTGCGCCACTCACCGGTCTCGAGTCCCATGGAGGAGCTCCGGAAGGATAAAAGGAGGAGTGACGACAGTGAAAGACGAGAGAGGACCAGGCCTGGATTTTATTTTGTGTTTTGTGTGCGGCAGTCGTCCGCGAGGGGCTACCACTTTACTTTCGTTTTGTGTTTGTTTATTTTATTAAAGTTTTAAATGTTCGCCGGTTCCCGCCTCCTTCTTCCCGAACTACGAACTGTGTTACAATTATGTTACCATGTTTTTTATTGTGTTAGTTAGCTGTATGTCTTAGCTGTTTTTAACCTAATCAAAACAACCCAGCTGCAGTTTGATTGAGATTAATGCACAATGAAAAAACATGATTTTTGAAAATTGTTAAAAACAGAGTTATCTGTTTTTGCAAATGAACTCTTCATATATAGTTTAAAGTAAT
>NW_015537973.1:37708-54951 GCF_001515605.1 Sinocyclocheilus anshuiensis | reverse complement strand
TCAGCAGGTATAGCACTGCTGTGTTAATGCACAGATGTATTAACATACACTCTTTACCGTGGCTCCTAAGTATCATTTGGGTGCACTGGAAACATCCTCTGAACTTCTCAAAATAAGCTTTTTATTCTCATGTCATTTTTTAGCACTTAAAACCAAAAGAATTACTGCCATGCGGAAACTCTGAAAACACCAGCCGTTCACCACTCTTAAAACAGCTTCCTCTTATGCTGCTTGGACTTGGACTGTTATTAATGTGTGCTGAATAATTTATCAGTATAAAATTACCATGCACTCTTTTTTGGCCAATATTTTTGCCAACAATTAAAAGAGATAGATTTCAGCTGTGCAAAATATTTTTTGAATTTTTAATTCCTCTTTTATTGTTATTTTTAATTTCTTTCTTGTCTACTGTGTACACATACCAGAGAGTGGAGCTCCTCTTCCCCGGTGCGCTCTTTGCCTGCTGCGAAGAGTTGTGGCCTTCCCCTGACCCTAACCATGATGAACAGCTTATGGATAATGGATGAACCGCTATGTGTGCTGAACTCCCTCCAAGCAGCCCATAATGGGTTATTCCCTCTTTAAACATAGCCTGAACTTGAGGGTTTGAAAAGTACAGGGTTTGTCAGTTAGAATCACTTCACATTAACTCACCCCGTCTATATGAAACCGTCCTTTTACCAGAGCTTAAAACATCAGAACAGAAAGCAAAAGTATTTTGATTATTTTTTCCCTGACTGCATGCAACGAATATTCATAGAGAGAGCTGTGTGTCTCAGTGGACATAACATGAATGGATGCTATCTAGAAGGGTCATAAGCCAGAGTTTGTTTTTCAGCATATGCGAATCTCTCCGCCCGTTCTCAGAAAAAAAAAGGAAAATTCTCCGGCCCCAGTCATATTCCATGTGGACGACTGTCCACATCTCAATGACGAGGCCAACAATTGGCAGTAATTGGCACGTTGCCTCGGATGTCTTCAGAGAGATCTGAGTGTGAGACCGGACGGGCTGCCCTTTCCACCAATTAGAGCGCTGCCCCCAAGGGGGCATTGACTGGTGGGGGCCTATGGTGTGGCTTGATCCGGTTGTTTGTGAAGTTGCAGCCTCGTCATCTTCCTCCTCTGACATCTCAGAGTTGGGAGACTTCAGTGCCAGACCTCGACGCCACCTCCTCTGTCTATCTGTTCCTCTGCTCATGAGCTGTCAGCGCACACCATCACATCCACCATCTGAGGTCCTTGAAAACTAAATGGCCTGACAGACTCCCCGTTGCTCTCCCTCCAGCAGCCTCACATGGATGGTTCCTCATTGAATGTTGGGCTTAATGCCCATGATGCCCATCTAAATTCAACACTACTGATGAATCTTGAATTATGGAGTCTTTATAGTGAGAAGTACAATGGAAGTGTTTGTTCTTGTGTTTTTTGTTTTATATTGCATTATTGTGAGCAGCGCTTGAGTTTTTGAAAAGCTTGTTTCTCATTCAAGCACTAAGGCACTTCAAGACACTTATGTGAAGAGCCACTTGATTTGACACACAAGAGCCTCTCGAGAAAACAAATGGCTAGTCACAATATGTGTTAAAGGAGATTAGTGCATAAGATCACATGTTCAGTGCATATTGCTAACAGCCGTCAGTGAAAGCCTTTGGGAATAAATAAATAGCTATTCCTTTTCCAGTGCATTTGGGTAAAGTTCAAAATTGCTTGTACTATTTTAAGCTAAAAATTTAAATACCTTAAAGTATTAGTATTATTTTCCCACCCTCATGTTTTTTTTTCAGACCCACTTGATTTTCTTGTTCCTAAGGGGAACAATAGGAAACATTGGTAACACTTTATTTTAAGGTGTCCTTGTTACACGTGTTACATGTACGTACTATTATAATAACAATAAATTATGCATAATTGCATGCAAATAACCCTAAATCAAACCCTAATCCTAACTCTAACCGTATAGTAAGTACATGTAATTAATTAATATTACTCAGTACCTAAAGTTATAAGTACACTGTAACAAGGACACCTTAAAATAAAGTGTAACCAAAACATTTGAAAAGCATAGGCCTACTAGTAATCATTTTCCATGTACACTCTTAGAAATAAAGGTGCTTAAAAGGTTCTTCACAGCTATGCCATAGAAGAACCATTTTTGGTACCACAAAAAAACATTCAGTCAAAGGTTCTTTAAAGAACCATCTCTTTCTTACCTTTTTATAATCTGAAGAACCTTCTTTCACCACAAAGAACCTTTTGTGAAACAGAAAGGTTCTTCAGATGTTAAAGGTTCTTTATGGAACCATTTAGACAAAAGGGTTCTTCTATGGCATTGTGAAGCACCTTTATTTTTAAGAGTGTATTTACAATAAAATTTAGCTTTCAAGCTTTAAAAAGACAAAGAAAGGGTCATAAAAGTTGATGTATCTCATATAAGTCTTCTGAAGCTATTTAATAGCCCTTGAGCATTTGGGAACAGATATTTGTGTGAAGTTCACATATAATGTTCCCCTCCAGTGGGATGGTAACAGATGCAACTGGATCATTGAGTAAGACAGGACAGTTTGATTTGGGAAAGAATCATTCAGACTGGGTTTGTGAACTGATTCAAAGATTCAAAACACAATCTCTTCATGAATCATACCTCTCTCCTAAACTGACATTAAAATGCAAAGGGCAGATAGGATGGATATCAAGATTTCTGATCAAATACATTTTGTTTCCTCTGATGGATTGTAGGTAAATAAAATATCCTGTTACTATTTAAGTGTGAGAAACCACTGCAAACAAGTCAGTGCGTGTGTGAACTGTCTGAATGAATCCAACTGAATCACAACATTTTTTGCAAACCCACTGGACCAATTAGTTCAAGGGTGATTCTTTTGAAAATCTGACACTGCAAGTTCTATTTCTGAAACAGCTTTTAGCTGTAACTGTTAAACACACATAATTTAATTTCTGAAATACTTTCAGAAAAAATGATCAGGCCAGTATATGGTTATTCCTTTTGACACATAAGGATTTATCAGTAATATTTTACTGGAGGACAGCAGTATTTCATTGGCGCTCAAGCCCCAGTAAAAAGGCTCTTGCGACAACCCTGCTCACAACCCACAACAGTGACTCCAAAAGGCGAAAATAAAGGTTCCACAGGTTGACAGGCAAGTAATAAGACGGCTCTTTCTCCTTTGCAAGGACCCTCACAAAGGGGACGCAGCTAATATGCTGTCTGGCCCCAGGGCCTGTGGGAGCATGGCTGGATTATTATGTTAATGCAAAGGCCTCCTGCCCTCGCCCTCTTTCCCAGCTGACTCTGCTGTCGTTAGGAAGTGCTTTGCTCTGACAGAGGAGTAATATGCTTCCTGATTGAAAGGGCAAAAGATCGAGCATTAAAAAGAGAGAAGGAGGTCATGCTGATAAGCATATGATAAAAGCACCATTGTGTGCCGATACCTCTGAGAGCCGGACAGATTCTGTAAATCCTGTAGATTTGGGGTAAGTGAATATGTATAAGGGTGCAAGGTGAGGTAGGATAGGTTTTAATTACCCATGCCATTGAAATGTCTGGCAGTCTGTGAATGTGTATGTTCTGCATTCTTTTCTGTATGTTATGTGGTTGCATACTTCCCACACAATCGTATTATTAATATACTGTACACATATAACATAAACTTCCACAGCTAACGGATGCCCACACTGCAGACTATGCTGACACCAACGAAACCGAAAGAGAAAAAGAAAAGAATCCCCCTCCAATACTTCAAACCTTTAAGCACAGAGATCCAGGATGCTCAGCTTTATAGTGTGGTAATTGTGTAAATATGTCAGACAAACAGAAGATGACATCTTCTTGTTTCCTTTTAAAATGCATGTCTTTTCATCTCCTTTCATCAGAAGCAAACACACCTGCATAACTGTGCGTATCTACTTATTTTATCATCCATTTATGCTGCTGGTGTTCTTTTTGGTTTGTTTACTTTTTTTAATTGATTTTTTTCTGAATTTCGTAAGCCCACACATGCTCCCTTTTCATGTCTGGATCACAGTAAGCTTTTTCCTTGTGAATGCAAGCATGTTTGTAGGATCTCACTGTTTTTCAGGGTGACTGTACAGAACTACTAAAAAGATGAAGGATGTCAGTGGGTAATTGCTGAGGTAAATACTTATTTGTGACTGTCAGGGAAAAAAAAAAATAAAAACAAAAGACTGCAAGTAGGTTGTGGTGCTCAGAAGGCACAGTTGCATTTACTGATTTTTTTTCTTTTCTTTTTTTTTCTGTGGCAAAGTAGGTGTTGTGATGCACCATCTAAAAGCTACTAGCAAGATAATGCAGAAGCCACAAGCACTTATGTTGTCCAGGCAAATAATCGTTGTTCATTTAAATACTTAAATACTATGCTTACTGTGGATTCATTACTTTTACTGTTACATAACTTAAAATGTGCACAAAATCTATCTAAAGACTGTGACAGTATAGTTTAAATATGCTCTTTATGTTAAAGTCAATCTATTTTCTAAAGGTATGTTATAGATCTTATTGTGAATTATTTATCCATGTATTTATTTTTGACCTGTTAATTTGTAATCAAAATGTTATAACTGGATCTTCCGGTGAACATGACCGACTTCTCTCTCATGACGTTTGCCACTAATCAACACCTGATGCACAGAACCAAGTTCCTGTCCTATCTTTTTTATTTTTATTTTTATTTTTTTTACAAGTCGTACACTCCAATGTATGTCACTGGATAATAAGGACCCCATTAATAGCACAGAAAAATGGAGACTTAAAAAATGGAAGATGGAGGTCAGTGGGGCAGGGGGGGGTATGGGGAGTATTTTTAGGGCTGTCAAATTTAACCTGTTAACTTAATATATTTTTCAAACATGTTTAACATAAAAATTTAACAGATGCTTTGGAATGATATTTATTGTAAAATGTGCTTTAGAAATGAATTTAAATAAAATTCAAATTCATAAAAAGTTAATATTTTCCAATATAATATTTTAATCATTTAAAATATTAATTTGATAATTGCATAAGTTGGCTTCAGTAGAGTGACAATATAAAAGCCAATTATTTGATTTTGTACATAGAAGTGCATCTTTCTCAATATAATATAATATAATATATATATATATACAGTATATATTGAGGTTTCAGTGGTCATTACTTTTTATTATTCTCTTTTGAGTGAATGAAGTCATTCACTAAAATGCTACCAATGGCTCATTGGAAAAATCTAATGATATTGCGTTGTTTCCTGCATATTTTCGGGACACATTCCCAAAGTAAAATGTCCAGTGAATGGAGCTACAAGCGTATGAAGTTTTATCTGAAATGTACAGGAATCTGTATTCCTGTGGAATCAGTAATGTTTTATTATAATCATTGTTGTAGGCCTACGTATCACGACAGTTATGTTGAAATGTCCGATGATGAGTAGTGCTAAATGCTCTATCGCGTTTGAAAATAACCTAGGCCTACGGTACTACACTCAACTCAACCGTTAACTAAAGCAAATGAGATAAAATGCATTTGTTGAAGCAGCATGCTTCCACAAGTCTTTCAGCTCTTTTATCATGACTTACGATGGGACTCACACCCAAGCAATGCTGTACCAGGTGAGCTACCGAGTAAGTTTGCAACATCACATAAGCCATACATATGGATCGGGTTATGTGTAAATGCTAATATGTATTAGTTTACAAATCATGCATTGTGGTAAAAGTGTTTTGAGTTTATAACATATTATTGTGCAAGGAACCACACAACAGTAAGTTTTACTGCCACAAGTGTTAATTTCTGTTTGATGCTGCAGTGACAGGTACATTTTCTAATAAGCCTAGATTGCTGAAACAGGTTCTCACCAAGATGCAGTGAAGATGTGGAAAAAGTTTTGGTAAACTTTACGTCTATCTCCTCTTCTGCAGGCACTTCCGCAGCTATCCTGAACTTTAAGATTACATACTGAGGCACAGCCAGCTCCCAGGTGGTGCTTTTCAAGCTTTCCGGACTCAGACTTGGACGTGAACATGCTTCCTGATGGCTGGCCTGATGAAACGCTGAGACCGCCCGGTTTGCTCAGGGCATTAAAGATAGAGTACGTCGACATGGTCAGCCAACCCTACTCGATGCTCTCTCCGTATCTGCAAACCAGGCCTGACAGTCTCCCCAGTAATGAAGAGGGTCCGGACTACAGGGTCAATAATTCATACTGAGTGCAGTTCAGTCGGGATCGAGGAGGAGAGGTAGGAGAGGGTCCTCAGTTCCACACACAGTAATTTTTGTTACAGAGCTTGACCACTGCAGAGCCAAGTTCCAATGCAGCTCCATATGTCTTACTGCTTTATTAAAGGGCATACATGTAGCAGCTTCCACTCAGCTCAGGCCAGCCCTGCTTGTTCATTCTGGGATGCTCCTCTGATCATCTTGAGATGTTCCTCTCACTGATCCCCGTCATGGTTATTAATAGCCCTTGCCAGTGCCAGTTCCTCACTAAGATGGTAGTCACATCAAACCACAGCTTGTTCTGCTCTGAATCTCAAGGGTAGGCCATGTTCTTTTTAGTGGTTATGATACTTGTGCTTCTGAGGGAATTGATGTAAATTATGGAGTTATATAGAAGCTGTAAAAAATTGCAGTAGTCAAAAATGATTGTTAGAAAGTGGTTGTAGGAGTGGTACAGTATATAATATTTAATATACACGTCATAGTGTATTCAGTTGGTATGACTGACTGCTCTCTGCACCCTGATATCTCCAGTGGGTTTCAACATTCATGGATTTCAGAAAAGTAGCCCTTTCACATCAAATGATGCTCTTTTAATAAGTCAATTATATGACATTTTGACACAGCCAATATATCAGATCATAATAAACGTCCATTTGAGAGTGAATTGTGCAGACAAACAGACAAGAAGAGCCTGAAAGTAAATGTTCATGGTATTAGAAACTCCAGCACTGAAGACTCTATTTTTCTGAAAAGTCTATTTTCCTGACCCTCACAATGAGGCATGGGTTATATTGCACCATTTCATTATCTAACAATGTGACTTCATATCTCAAGTTAAGTCACACTTACAATAAAACAAATTCACAACTGTGAGATAATTTTGACTTTTTTACCAATGGCAACTTCATATCTAACAAATGAGACTGTTTCTCACAGTTGCAACTTAATTTCTTGTAATTGTGATTTTATTTCTCATAACTGTTACTTTATGTCTCACAATGTAGCTTTATAATTTTCAGTGGGAATTCATATCTCACAACCGCAACATTATGTGATTTTCTCACAAATGTTATACATACAGTATAAATCTCACAATGTGACTTAATATCTCACAGTTTTGGCAATATTTCTCGTAAGTGTGACTTTCCTGTAATTGTTACTTTGTCTTACAATTGCAACTTGATATCTCACCAATGTGACATTATTTCTTGTATAACTGCAACGTTATATCTCTTTTTATATGTCATAATTTGACTTACAAAACTCACAAAAGACTCACACTCAAAGATTCACAAACAAGGCTTAAGTTGTCCTAGACTAAAATGCATGTGTGATCTGTCTTAACTACAAGCAACTTGCACTGATATACCTTAAAATATGTCAGTGCCATTGATTTGAATCAAGATACACACTAGTAATTTTATTTTTTCTAAGGCACCTTAAAAAAATACATAAATATCCTAATTTAACTAAGGCCTAATCCGTGCTTATTCCTGGCCTTGTCTGTGAATCCAGGCCTATATCTCACGATTGTGAGGATTTCTCGAAATTACAACTATATATATAACAATGTGACTTTATATCTTGCACTATGAATTAATATCTTACAACTGCAACATTATATCTGACAAATATGACTTTCTCACTACTGTAACTTTATATCTCACAATGTGACTTCAAATCTTGTGACTTTATTTCTCATAAGTATTACTTTTTATCTCCTAATTACAACTTTATATCTCACAAATGAGACTGTTTCTCACAATTCTTGTAATTGTGATTTTATATCTCACAACTGTGACTTTATACTGACCATGTGTCTTTATTTCTTATTTTATTTTTCTATTTTATCTCTGAGGCTGAAAAAGGCTTCCATTGACCGTACCACAATTAAATAAACATTTCAATCTGGTACATTATGAAAGAGATCTGTCAAAATTCCTGCAAAATGTGGGCCACGCAGTTGACTTTCCCACCATCTTGAATTATTAAACAAATTCCGTACATCATAAGCACCGCCATTAACCAGTTATAGGCACCTGCAGTGCTGGGTGGACCTATCAGTACCTCGTAATGTCCATCATAATCAAAAAGCTACGGAAAAATACAGCTCATGAATGACAATCCTGTTATTAGCTGTCATCGCAGAAGGGAATCTATGTTCAGATAAGAGCTTTCTAATAACCACACAGGTGACTGATATCTCTCTCTCTCAAGGGAGGAGGGGATGGCAGCAGGGAGGCGGAAGGGTGAAAAATCGACACGGCAATGGAATGCAGATATTGCTCTACCCTAGCGTCGCCCCCCATTCGTCACTGTCTCGCAGCCCGGCCCTCATTAAGTGGCCACAGCGTAAGCCATGACTTAATTTCCTTAAGAGGACCAGACACCTGATTCAATTGTACACCCATTATAGAAGGGCAGGGCGTCGAATTGGGCAAACAGCCACGGCTGCGAGCAGTTGTGATGAATGATCACGTGCCATTTGTAACGCAAGTAGCAATTCGCTATATTAAATGTTGTGGACATAATTTCCCGACGAGTGATTCATGCCGAGTGCCATTCGTGAGCCCGACCCCCCTAGAGGCTATGGTGAAGTTAGTGAGGTTAGTTCCAGTCACCCGCTGTTCTCCTCATCTCTGGTCTCCTTCTGCACATTTCAGTCTCAGTGGGGATGGATGAGAGATGTCTGTGGAAAACTGGGGTGATCCATTCACTCAGAGGCAGCATGGAGAGATCACTGACTATCTCATGTTAGAAGATTCCGACTCGTCATTTAGATGGTTTGTCACTCTGAAGGTTCAGGCCTGCTCATTTTAGGGATGGGTTGTGATGGTCGACTAGTCAACCAACAACCTGCTAGTCAACTGCTGTTCAGATGTTTTACTTATATATATTTTTCGTTTTCCTATTTTTAATGCTTTGGTGTTGCGCTTTTAATTCCCATCCCATTTTAAAGCATCAGCATTGTAGCAATAAACATGCAGACGGGCATCATGCCATGCTGTTGTGTAGATGTTTTTGAACACTTCTTATGTAAAGGCCCTCTAAGAATTGTGTTTGAATGGGGTCAGGTGATCCTGAAGCCAGTCTAATATAGGGATTCCTTAAAGGAGCAGTTCACACAAAAAAAAAAAATTCTGTCATTTACTATGTTGTTCCAAAACGTCTCGGTTACGTATGGTAACCCTCGTTCCCTGAAGGAGGGAACGGAGACGTCACGTCTGATGTCCGATGAATTTGGGATCTCACTTAGAGAGTTGGCCTCTCGAAGCGAGAGCCCAATTCGTCGGTCATCCGACGTGACGTCGAGAGTGACCGACTGAAAGGGAACCGTATAACCTTTACTCTTATATAAATGTTGTGGACCAAAACAACTTTGGACCCCATTGCGTTTCATTGTATGGAAAATTGGAAATCTGAAAGTAATTTATGTTCCACAGAAGGAAGAAATGCAAAAAGGTTTGGACCATTTTTCATTTTTGAGTGAACCATACCATATCAATTAGTCAACTAGTCATTTAGGCAAACCACTGACTCATCAATTTTTAAAAACAGACGTACAATAATAAATATATAAATTAGTGCTGGGCAATGACTAATTGCGATTAATCGCATCCAAAATAGGTTTTTGTGTACATAAAATGTGTGTGTACTGTGTATATTTATGTATATATAAATAAACACACATGCATGTATATATTTAAAAAAAATATGTTATGTTTATATATTAGATATATTCATATATAATATAAATTATATAAATATATACATGTAAATATATGTAAATATTTTCAAAATATATACTGTATGTGTGTGTCTTTATAGATCCATAATAAATATACACAGTACACACACATATTATATAAACAAAAACCTTTATTTTGGATGTAATTAATCACGATTAATCGTTGCCCAGCACTATAAATATACTATGAATATACAAAATATATATGTTTATAATATAAAATATTTACAAACATCATGCTCTACTTCACTTAATCATATATTATTCTACAAAAACTAAGTCCCTTTTATACATCAGATGTGGAAAGTGTTAGAAAATAATCTAACCACCAACCTGACAGGGAATGTTGTTAATGAAGCAAAAAAGAAAGAAAAGGCCAAAACAGAACCCTTGCCTGTGTTGTTTGACTGATCTGAATGTAATTGTTCTATCATGGCTTTTATCTGTACGACTGGAGTCTGTTTGATACCAGATGTTGATGAAAAACAATACACAAACGGGGTTATTTATCTATTTATTTATTATTTTCTTTTTTACTGGGAGCATCATATCAATTACCAAAACTTATCCTTTGTGAAGTTTGGTTTTCATCTCCCCATAGTCCAATTTAATCAAAAAAATATGCCAACACTGTGAGTACCAGGCCTTGGCAGCCTCAAAGGTGCTGGTAGGATTTGCGAAAGTGAAATATCGCAAACCTACTCATCAATTGGCCTCAAGAGCATGCGCACACAATCAATGTGTGTTTCATAGATTCAAACTCACACTTTGTACCTTTTGTCCTGTTGATTTTATTTCACCATCATAGTAGTTCCATGAAACTCTGTGTTGAACATTATTTTTAGCATCAATTGTCTGCACCACCCTCCCACCACCAGACAGATTCACACATAAACCGATCTATAGACCAGTCCCCTGTGTCCTGACCCTCTGCAGAGGGATCAAACAGAGCAGGACACACACACACACACACACACACACACATACAGGCTTTTGAAGAACTCGGTGAGACCCCCCTATGGGTGGGCTACTGGCACTCTCTCAAACAGTCTGACTACAGTAGGGGTGGAGTGTGTCTCATCTGCTTTAGCACAAAGCCGTCAATCATCCTACAATCACCAATGGGTTCAGTCTTCTAACTTAAAAACAAACCGTGTGCTGTGTGTGTGGTGGTGACAGTTTGCGACACTTTTGGGATTGTGCAATGCTGTGGAATATGGGTCAGTTCTGTTGTTGTGTTTCGCACACAATGACACAGAAACATATGGAAGCCCAAAAGGTTTATATTTCCCAATTGCAACTTTTTTCTTGGAAGTGCAACTCTTTATCTCACAGTTGTGACTTAATACTCCGCAATACAACTTTATATCTAGCAATTGTGACTTTATTTCTCATAATTGTGACCTTATATCTCACAACTTCAACTTTATATCTAGCATTTGCATATTTTTGTCACAGTTACATTTACTTTATATCTCACAATGTGACTATATCTAGCCATTATGACTCATAATTGTGATTTTTGTCTCCCATTTTTGACTTGAAACCTTGCAATGCAACTTTATTTCTTAATTTTTATTTTATATCTCACAACCGAAACTTTTTATTGTGCAATTTTTTTTTCTTGCCTTCTTTTCTTGTGACAAACTATATCACATAGCTATTTCTTATTTAAACTTCACAATTACAATTCACAATAATACACAATTGTCTCAAATGTTTTACCATTTAAAAAAATAAAATCAATGTGTTACATCTCACAATTGTGCCTTGACATATCACAGATACTGTATTTCTTACTTAAACTTTAACAATTACTTTTTATTTTTATACCGAGGTGGAAACAGGTTTTCTGTACAAATGAACAACTTGACTTTATCTCGCAATTGTGACTGTTTCATTTAAATGTTACTGTTTCTTGCAGTTGGTTTATCATGGCTTTTTATGAGGTAAAGCAGGAGTTTTGACCCTACAATGGATTTCAGTCTAATTTTGGGTGAATAAAATGCACTGCTTTGGGCAACCAGAGCCAGCAGAATGTTATCCTTTTGCACATTTTTGGTGCACTTTGTTCATTAACTCTCTTCTTTAACAAGCTGTGGTGAGAAGACCAACTCAAAGCAGAGTAATAATCTGGATATGGCATAGTTGGCAGACTACTTTATCTATTGTTTGTGTGTGTGTGTGTGTGTGTGTGTGTGTGTGGATGCACATCCATGTGAAAGATCTAGAAAGAACATAGCAATAAGTTGATCAAACAAGGTCTATCTATTATGATCTGATGTCTGAAGTTTACACCCAGTAACAAAGTCTTTAATCTATGAAAGCATGTAGTGAGACACACAATGACATAGGAAGTTCTCAGTAAACAATATTGGTCCCATTTCATCAACACAATTAAATATCGCTTTTGCCACAGTGTGAGAAGTCAAAAGACACTTTAGAATTATAGTCAACATTTTCGCATTCTGATGTTGTTCCACATTGAGTCCGTTGTTGGAACATAAAAGAAGATATTATGCAAAATGTCTTAGCATGTTTTTGTTCATGCAACTGAAGTCAGTGGTGACCAAAACAGTTTGGTTACCAATATTTATCAAAATATGTTCCTTTGTTTTCTGCAGAAGAAAGAAAGCCATAACGGTTTGGAATGACACTTCATGGGTCAGTAAATGATAACAGAATTTAATTTTATTTCTTTAACTTGCTGCTTGTGTTTACTTTAAGTCAGATACTGTATCGTTTTTGTACAAGTGCTTGCTACACAATGTGTGCATTGATGCCTGTGTGCAATATGTGCGCCCCGCTCTCTTCTTTAATCTCTTTATCAAGTAATCAAACAGGGGGAGGAGGGTTTGTGTTAAGGGGCAGGCTTGGCGAAACGAAGACAGTCTCTACACATGTAATCCCTGTCATTAAATTTAAGCAATCTTTTTTTATTAATGAATATTTCAGGAGTTATTGCAAGGCTTCTCATTTGATTTTCCTTTTTTTTTTTAAATCCCCCCCTCTCACAAGTGAATAATTATTTTAATGATTTAATTAATAGCATTGTATCTACAGATGAAAGGCTTATACTTAATCAGCCAAAACGGTTTGAACTAAGAATAAGCCCTGCCTGTCAATTATGTGCATTGTAGGTCCCAGTGTTCTCCCTAAACTAACATGAGCCGTAAGACTTCCATTCTTAATTGAGGGTTAATAAATAAATGTGATTAGAGTAATCCCACAGCTTGGCTCTTGAAAGCTTGCACGGAGATCGGCTGGCTGCTTGACTGACTCTGTGTGTTTGTTTTACTGCCCTGGCGGTTTTCTCTGTGCTCCTGCCACAGTGCCAGATGAGAACTCTGCAGTATTTGCCAGGTACTGTTTTATTTACCTTAACCGCTGCTTCATTTTGACGACTGCCATATGTTTTATCCCCCCTGTGCTGCCTGTACCGAGCTGGGCCATGTGTGTGTGCATGTGTATTTGGAGTGTGCGGTGTGTATGCTTGGCAAAGGCACTGTGTTTAGGTGTGTCCATATCACACTTACCACACACACTCGTGAAAGCGTGTGCTCGCACATGGGGACTGCCCCGGTCCAGGAGCCGCGTGCATTAATTATTGATATGCGAAGAAAAAAAATGGTGGCAATCTAATGAAATTATCAACGTTGCTGAATTAATGATGAACGAGAATAAGAAAAGCCGGGGTTCTCTGGAGCCGGCGAGCTCATTAGCTATGCAGTCTCATCACATCCTCTTTTGGAGCAGGCAGGCACTGGGGCTCTTTCCTTCTCTTCCATAGGACCTCGCTTTAGACTCCACTCAAACTTTCTCCAAAACTTCCTGTTGCCCTCACCTAAGACTCCCCACTATTGGTGTCCCACTACTATGAGAAATCCTGAGGCTTTTGGGTGTTTTTTTCTTTTCTTTTACTGTTGAGGAATACTGACCAGATTCTGGAAGCTTCAGTGGTTCATACCTTTTTCTTCTTTTCTTCCCACGTCTTCACTCTTTCCTTTGGTCGGTGGCCGCCTCTGAGAGTGTTAGAGATTCTGAGCATGCAAATGAAGTGGTCTGCATTGTTCATCAAGTTGGGATTGGACTGAGAGAGGAGAATATGCAGGGTCTCATTAGTTAAATGCAGTCTGAGGCCAAGGATCACAGAGACAGGTACTGTATGAGATTATTATAATAGCAGCTAGTGGATCGCGACTGAGTTTTGAGTTAAAGTTCATTATGTTGTGTGGTGTCATATGGTGAAATCATCCAAACTTATTTCAACCAAACTTTGAGCTCTCACAGACCTGTTACTGTCCGCTTGAATTCAGGAAGTATGTGCTGGATTTCATTCTGCCCTTTTGCGTTTTCTGCTGTCTTTGTAATCGTTCTTAGCAGCGGCTTCATTTAAAGTTCTTAATAAAGGAAGCAATGATTTCTGCCCTCGTTTTAAAGTGATACAACTGAGTCGTTGTTCTCCGTAGCACTTTTGGTGGAGAGCAGACTGAAATGTTAACTTTGACTTTTTTCTCTCTCTTCAAGACTTCTGCAGTATTGATATTTCCCTTTAGAGCTTGTCTGGTGGGTCTTTCCTTCACAGGCCTTATTTATTTATTTATGGAAAGTATTACATCAGTTGGTTACTGAGACGATGTTTTGCATGGAAAGGGTATTTTAAATTAATATATTAAGGTAGAAATGGAAATATATAAATTATCATATTTCTTTTTTAAATTCATAGTATTGCTCTTTTCATACCAGTTTTTTTTTTTTTTTTTTTCAAATGTTTTGAATTTAGAATTGACATCAATGTACTCAAGATGCAAATGTGTCAGCAAAAATACCGGCTGATAAAGCATTCCTAGGTTGCACGGACAAATTGTAGACAATACAATTTAATCTGGGAGATGGTAATCTGATTGTGAGGGATTCGATGATTTAATAAAATGCAACAAAAACAGACTGTCTCTGTCATCACAATTCGAAGCGAAAGCTGTGAGGTCACAGGTGTAATGTCATCATTGAAGTCCGCTTTCCACTTCCTTATGGTTCCCTTCTATGAATTGACTGGATTGATCCACATAAAAATAAGGTTTGTCCTCAAAGGGCTTCCATCAATACATTGACTTATTTTATGGGGGCCATCAAACAACCATTATGGGTGTCAAGGGGGCGTCCCCTCGGGGAGACCGCCGCTAGTGACGGATGGGAGGGGAGGGGCCGCTGTCTTGTGCCGGAGGCCCTGGAAGATGGGTGATTTGTTCAAATGTGTCACCAAATATAATGACAATAACTACTTTATTTACTTTTATGTAAATAGGAGCATTAATGCATTTTGTAAAAGCCAGTAGTACAGGTTGAGCAATGCTTAAATAAATTAATTAATTAATTAATGGTCCTTAAAAAATGATAGTGTATGTAATGGTGTTACAAAAGAGTTTTATTTTAAAAAAAGCACAAAAGATGAAAGGAAGAATCTATATTTTGCACAAAGCAAGCTCCCTGTTATAGAATTTATGTCTGGCTTGAAGAACAAAAGAACACAAACAAACAAGACAAGAAGTGCAGACGTAAATGAGAGGTTTAAATGTGAGGGTCTATATGCAATTATCTTCCTGGCAGACAAGAGCTATAACCCATTATGAAAACTGTTGAGCTTATATTTCATGTACACGGAACGCCTTTGAGATCTGAAGGCCCTCGGAATACAAACAAATACATGATTCTGTCACACCCACATCACTGTTCTAATGTCAAAAGTACAGGGCTTTCTATTACACAATTTTAATATTCATGTCTGCTTTCCCCTGGCTAATTAATATGCACTATTTTAAGTCTAATTGTTCAAGAAAACTCTGTTGTATGTTGCTGCAATGGTAATAACAAATGATCGACGCATACAATTTGCATATATTTTCGAGGCTGAGAGAATATCTGATCATTGTGCCACAGAGAATTGCTTTAAGTTCGGAAGTTAATTTCATTATCTCCGCCTCCCTATTTAAGCGTGCACTCTACAATAATTGAAAAACAGAATAAAAGATTAGCTTTTACTGTGTGACGCGCACTAATAGCAAGTGATGGAATGGTAGTGTTACAAGAGAGAGGAACAATTACGGAGAAGTGTTTAAGTGTTGCCATCAACGATCATACGTACATGTGTTGCAAGAAACAGATCCAGTGAAGGACTGATATCATAATGACTAGGTCAATCATAAAAAAAATAAAAATCTGATACTGGATTGGTTCAGTATATTCATGATTAAGACCTTTTTAGGCATTAAAGATGAGGAAACAAACAGCTATTGTTCCACAAACAATAAGAATACAAGTTCATTGAATCCTATAATAGATTCTTTACTGTTAAGCATGCTATCGGTGTGTCACACTTTCAGCGCTCACTTATTTGGGAAAATCACAGTAGAGCATTCTGGGAGCCACTTATCCTGGCGCACCTTGTTGTTAGGGCTCCATCGCTGCTGTGAAAAAAAAAAGAAGAAGAAAAAAACGGGTGCTTTGTTGTCAGGCTTTTCACGCACATAACACATATTCATGCAGACGTGTTTAAGCATTTTTCTGCTAGCATAAGCATGCCGTGTTGTCGCTCCTAACTGACTTTTTCAGTTTTTAACAGTTAGCATCTTGCCTACTCTGCTATCTTATTTCTTCAAATAACCTTTTTATACTGGGTAAAAAAAACCTCAGATATAATACAGGTTAAGATTTTGAGAACACCAAAACAGTCTGCCTTTATTAGTGCTGCTGATTCAGGTGATTCAGATTTCTGGTAGCCATGTGTAATTTAGTTAGTGTGTGATTCTGAGAAACAGTTTTAAATAAATGTTGTTTTGTTGTTGTTGTTCATTTCTATCCATAAATGAATCCTGAAAAAAAAAACTAAAATATTAAACAGTTTATAACATTGCTAATTTAAGTTCCTCAATCAGCAAATCAGCATTTTAGACTGATTTCTGAAGGATCATGTGTCATTGAAGACTGGAGTAATGGCTGACGAAAATTCAGCTTTGCCATCGCAGGAATAAATTACATTTAAAATATATTCAAATAGAAAATGGTTATTTTAAATTGTAATAATATTTCACAATATTACTGTTTTTACTGTATTTTAGATCAAATAAATACAGCCTTGGTAAGCATAAGAGACCTCAAAAACAAAACAAAACTCTGCTATAATATTATAAATTATGTGAATTATTTATAATAAGTTATATAACTATTATTTATAATCAGTTATTCATATTTTCATATATATATATA
>NW_015537973.1:1213-37546 GCF_001515605.1 Sinocyclocheilus anshuiensis | reverse complement strand
TATATATAATCAGTTTATATATATATATATATATATGATTATATATAATACAACTGATTATAAATATTATTTATTATGTTGGATTAATATTATATTATGTAATATTATAAATTATATATAAATGATGTAATTTGTAATATATATTAAAAACACAAACACATTCTAAATGTGTTTTATATCATATTGTATATCAATAACATATTGAATATCATTCCAAAAAGTTACATTCCATTATAGCTCACATGGTGTGCCTTTTACAGAATATTTATAACCAAATACCACTGAAAACAGCTCAAATGTGTCCATAGATACGTCTCCACAAAGGTCATTGATCTCACATTGACCACAGAGCCGTGAAACTTCCCAAGCTAATTGTGTCTTTGTCAGAACTGCCAATAGAGCTTGAGAAGTGTAAAGAGTTATATCACTGAACCCAAGGGAACAGGACTCTATCCCTCCCTAGCCAATATAACTTTCCTTCTGCTGTTCTGACTGATGCTCATTAGGCATTACTGTATACTCTACAGGTGAAATACCCAATTTACCAAGGCAATGCTAATCATAAAGGCATCAAGTCAAGTCAAGTCTCACAATATTACTGTTTTTACTGTATTTTAGATCAAATAAATACAGCCTTGGTAAGCATAAGAGACCTCAAAAACAAAACAAAACTCTGCTATAATATTATAAATTATGTGAATTATTTTCTCTTCTCAGGTGTTCTGGATCCAGACTGAAGCTTGTGTAAATCCTAGTTACCACGGGATTATATATACGGGAATCAGATGCATCAGTGTCCTTGAACAGAGAACTGAGTAATTATGGAATGATTTTACTCAACAATTAACTTTAAAATGTAAAGCTTTTACAATAGTTATGGATGCAAATGAAGTAATTGCAAAAACAATTTTCATCCAGCCTTATTTGCTACATATTTGAAGCTGTCTGAAGCTCCCATCTTCAGGAGGTTGGTGATTGTTTGCATTCCACTGTATTCACATTACACTTTCAGTTTAAATCTAAAACTGAAGCCAGTAGACTGTAGCGCAGACTGAGTATAAAGCTGTGTGGAGGGCCATTTGTAATGCATCCCCGTTGTAACAGCTTCATAAATTATCTTAATTAAGAATACCACCTGGAGCTCTATCCTATTGATCAGTCAGACAGCACTTCATCAAATCTAAGGTTGCCTAGTCAAAAAAGCAACATGCGACTTAATTCAATGGCGTCTTTTTTTTTAATTACTTCGACAAGAGAATTTCCGCATTTTATGAAGTTTCTTGTTTTTCAACATCGCCGTGTTTTGTATTTTTAATTCTCTGGTCTTTTTGATGGCTTGTTGCTCTTCATGTGGTGCCAATAGGCTGTGGTTTCTAAAAGGATATATCCTTTCAGGGAATGGCATGTATAAATATTTTGCCATTGATGAATACATTAGGCCCCAGACGATCCCACTCTTCTTCTTTGATAGTTGACTACCAAGCCCCATGTGATGTCATAGTGGCAGGACTTGGGGCCCAAGGCGAAATGTCTACACACTTGAGCAGGATGAATCTTACTCCCAACGATGGCCTCTCTGTTAAATTTTGGATCACTGTTTACACTTTATACCACATTTTTAGTCCATGGAGTGCACACGCAGTTTGTTTGAGGTCATGCCACAATGTGAATCAAGTTTAAGTATTTGAATTTAGTTTTACCATAACTATGTTTAACAAACTGCACTTAGAGTTTCAAGCAGCAGTTTCAGATTGTTTCATAGTTTGATATCACAGTTTCTGTGCAACGGAAATGATCTTGAAGCAAAATTAAAGGTGTCTGGCCCATAGAGTTTTAGAAAATAAAGTCTTTGTTACGTGTATCTGTGTGACACTTATATTCTAAGCCCATAGGTGGCGTTGTGGGGGTTTCCCATTCCGTGAGTCGCGTGACATCATCAAGGATTCCGGATAAATAGGCTGCGAGGCGACAATGGCGGTCTCTCTCTGTTGCTCCGCTTCCCATTGTTCTCGCAAGCGTCTCTCTCATCGCCTCTTTGAGGCTATATTTTTTTGTTTTTCTTTACGCTTAAGTTTAACTTGTAAATTTGTGTTTTGATATGTGATATCATTTCTTGCTTATCAGTAGCGGGTAGTGTATTTATTTATTAGTTCACATTTTGTTTATTTAGTAAGAACAGAGCGAGGGAAGCAGGGGTAGGTTTAACTTGTAAATTTGTGTTTTGATATGTGATATACTTTCTTACTTATCAGTAGCGGGTAGTGTATTTATTTATTAGTTCACGTTTTGTTTATTTAGTAAGAACTGAGCGAGGGAAGCAGGGGTCCGGAAGACTCACCAGTTCTTATTTTTATTTCGGGAGTCAGGTAAGAACTTTATTCCGAGAACAGGGGTAGTCAGGAGTCTGTTTTCCTAGCTTTCCTACCCGTGAGCTGATTATTATTTCTTTGGTATTATTTATTAGATTATGTTCATAAATATTCTTTGTGAATTGTTGCACATTATTTTCTGGATGTGTGAGTTGAACTCTGTAAACTAATTAAATAGAGGCGTCTTGAAATTCACATCAGTTGTTGTGATTCTTTTTAATATGTTCGGCCTGTGTCCTTTATTTAAGTGTTTGAATTAACGAGCCTTAAAATGGTTATGGGCCGTAACATTTGGGGGCTCGTCCGGGATCGATCTTGATTTTGTGTGACTTTTGTGTGATCTTTTTGATCTGCTCACACTTGAATTTGTTACTTTGTAACTTTGTTGAATCACAGTCAATTGACGTGAATTTTGGCTCGTGTAGTGCTTTTTCGTTTTTCTCTTTAACCTAAGACGTTTATCAATCATGTTTGAATTAACATATTTCATTGCGAATCCGACGCAAGCTGAATTGTTCCAAATCAACAGGGTTGATCTTATGAAAATTGCTGCACATTATGAGGTTAGTTTTCGTAATACGCAGTCCAAACGCGAACTTCAGGTGTTGCTTGTTGATTCGTTGCATAAACAGGGCGTCTTTGGTGATGAGGAAAAGCTGGTAGACTATCCTGAAACAGGTGAGGGTAGTTCAGAAGATCTTGCTTTGCAAGTCAAGAAGTTGGAGTTGCAAGCTAAAGAGCACGATAGAGTTTTGTTTAAAGAAAGAGAAGAATGGGAGCGTGAGAAAGAGAGACGAAGAGAGCGTGAGAAACATGAGCTTGAATTGAAGAAGCTTGAGATGGAACAAGCTTGCCGCCTCAAAGAAATCGAGTTGAGAGCTTGTGAAAGGGGTGTAACGGATGTCTCTGATTTCGACTTGAGTCGTAATATTCGTATCGTTCCTCCTTTTCGAGAACAGGAGGTAGACAAGTTTTTTGCTCTTTTTGAATGTGTGGCCTTCAATCTTAAGTGGCCGAAAACATTTTGGCCCATGTTGTTGCAGTGTGTTCTCCTGGGGAAAGCCCAAGGAGCTTATTCTTCTTTGTCAGTGGAAGAGTCTCTTGATTATGAAAAAGTAAAAACTGCCGTTCTTAGAATTTATGAATTGGTTCCTGAGGCTTATCGCCAAAAATTTCGTAATCATCGAAAAACTGATGAGACCTACGTTGAATTTGTTCGTGAGAAAGAGTCAATGTTTGATCGGTGGTGTGCTTCTATGAAGGTAAAAAGTTATGAAGAGCTCCGTGAACTGATTCTTTTAGAATAATTTAAAAACTGCTTACCAGAATGCGTTGAAACCTACCTAAATGAGCAGAAAGTTCTCAAATGTTCCGCCGCTGCTGCTTTAGCTGATGAAAATGTACTTACACATAAGAATGTGTTTGGTACTGCACAAAATTCTGGTAGCAACAGTCGACGGTATTCAAAACGTAGCTTTGATCGCGCTCCGTGTGAGGATAAAGTGGCGGAGAATTCTGTCAAGTTCGTGTCCTCACCCGTTTGTTTCTATTGTAAGAAACATGGACACATTATTGCGGGGTGCAAAGCACTCAAAAAGAAAAATAGTGTCCCTAAACCAGTAGGTTTATTGATGACGTCCTCGCCACAATTAGAAGGACTGGAGTCGTTAGCTTCTCAGGCTGACATGTGTGAAGAAGAGGGGTATGTGCCGTTCATAATGGACGGATTTGTGTCTTTGGTTGGTAATGCAAATTCGCGAAAACCAGTCAGGGTACTTCGTGACACAGGAGCTGCTCAGAGTTTTATTCTAGAAGGAATATTACCGCTGTCTGATGACAGCTCTATTGGTTCAAGTGTCTTAGTACAGGGGTTCGAGATGGGCTTTGTGAATGTGCCTTTGCACGAGATTGAAATTGAGTCCTCCCTTGTTACCGCCCGCGTTGTTGTTGGAGTGCGACCGTGTCTTCCCGTTCGAGATGTCACGTTTATTTTGGGGAATGACTTGACGGGAGGAAAAGTTTTTGCTAGCCCTGGGGTAACTAATGTTCCACTTCCCTGCGCTACTCCTGATGAATTAGCTCAGAAATACCCAGAGATATTTCCTTCGTCACAGAGACTGAAAGATGAAAGCTTTAGTAAGTCAGAAGGTGAGTGGAAATTTGATTTGAATGATACGTTCCTCTCTAACTCAGATTTTGCTGAAGTGAAGTGTTCAAACTCTGTTGATGGTTTAGACATCGCCGTCAAGAAACGAGATGAACATTCTATGGGGCTTGATAAATTGTCTCTGTCACGCGAGCAGCTTATTGTTGAACAGAGGAAAGATGAGAAAATGTCATCCCTCTTTGAAGCTGTTGTTCCTGTTGAGCAACTCGAGTGTGTATCGCAAGGATACTTTGTTGAAGATGGTGTGCTGATGAGGAAGTGGAGACCATCAAATGCTGCTGCTGCTGATGAATGGCAGATTGTTAAGCAGGTAGTAGTTCCCTCCTCATATCGTTCTAAAATCCTGAGACTTGCGCATGACGGTCCGTTTGCCGGTCATTTGGGAGTAAACAAAACATATGATCGTGTGATCCGACATTTTTTCTGGCCTGGCTTAAAAAAAAATTTAGCAAGTTATTGCCGGAGCTGTCATGTGTGTCAAAAGATTGGAAAACCGAACCAAACTATTCCACCTGCTCCATTATATCCAATTCCAGCTATTGGTGAACCATTTGAGCGTGTGATGGTTGACTGTGTCGGTCCCTTGCCTCGTACGAAGTCCGGTAATCAGTATTTACTGATGATAATGTGTACATCTACGCGTTTTCCGGAGGTAATTCCTTTGCTGAAAGAGAAGGTGAGTGAGCTTGACTATGTGATAATGACATCAGATAGAAAGAAAAAAACTCGTCTGTGTCATATTAACATGCTTAAGCCATACTTTGAGAGACAGCCAGATCTGTCTGGGCAGAAGTCGGCTGTGTTAATTGTCTCACCTACAGATTTTCCAGTGATTAAAGAGCAGGCGCTGTCCAGTGCTGATTTACCTGCTGATGGGGCGCTGTCCAGTGCTGAACCTTTGACCTGTCCATTGTCCTCTGTTGTTTCTGATAGTGCTGCTGTCTTGACTACACTTGAGGAGGATGATGTTGATTTTCCCTCTACAGAATTGGTGGCGGGAAGGTTGAAAAATTCTGGGATGATTCAAAAACTTGACTCGGTTCTTTCTCATTTGACTGTTACCGAACGCGCTGACGTGATTAATGTAATTCGGACTTATGGAAGCTTGTTTTCTGATGTTCCTTCTCGTACTTCGCTGGTAGAACATGACATTGATGTTGGCGATTCATTGCCCATAAAACAGCATGCGTATAGGGTCAGTCCCGAGAAGCGAGCTCAGTTGCAAAAAGAGGTAACCTTTATGCTTGAAAATAGCATCGCTGAGCCAAGTTATAGCTCTTGGAGCTCACCCTGTTTGCTTGTAAAAAAATCTGATGGCACGTTCCGTTTTTGTACTGATTTTAGACACGTTAATGCGATCACAAGACCAGACAGTTATCCTTTGCCTCTCATGGAAGACTGCGTCGATCGTGTCGGAAACGCAGTTTTCGTGACTAAGATTGACCTGCTTAAAGGTTATTGGCAGGTGCCTTTGACGGAACGCGCAAAGGAGATCTTCGCGTTCGTTACACCTGACCATTTCCTTAGTTATACAGTGATGGCTTTCGGTTTACGCAATGCGCCGGCAACCTTTCAGAGGTTGGTAAATCATGTTATCGAGGGCATGCATAATGTTGAGGCGTATCTGGATGACTTGGTTATTTATAGCGCGTCCTGGTCAGAACACATCAAACAGCTTGACATTCTGTTCAATTGTCTGGCTCGTGCTAATCTTACGGTCAATCTAGCGAAATGCGAATTTGGACGAGCTACGGTGACATATTTGGGAAAGATTGTTGGGGGCGGGCAAGTTCAGCCTGTTGAGTCTAAGGTGGAGGCTATTACTAATTTTCCCGTGACCACTACGTGGTGTGAGTTGCGTCGATTCTTGGGCATGGTTGGGTATTACAGGAATTTTTGTGTAAACTTTTCTGTTGTTGCCTCTCACTTAACCGATCTCCTCAGTCCAAAAGTACCATTTAAATGGACGGAATCGTGTCAAATGAGTTTCGAAAAGATCAAAGCACTTCTGATCAATTCTCCTATCCTTTTTGCTCCTGATTTTTCATCTCCGTTTTTGCTTGCTGTTGATGCAAGTGACACAGGAGCGGGAGCTGTACTTCTCCAACGAGATCAGACTGGTGTTGAGCATCCCGTTTGCTATTTTTCACTAAAGTTTAATAAACATCAGCGACGTTACTCCACCATTGAGAAGGAGGCGCTCACTCTTGTCCTTGCTCTCCAACATTTCGACGTTTACGTGGGTTCCGTTTCGTATCCATTGATTGTCTATACAGATCATAACCCTTTAGTCTTTCTGAACCGAATGAAAAACAATAACCAACGTTTCATGCGTTGGAGTTTGTTTTTGCAACCGTTTGAATTGGACATCCGGCATATTCGTGGTAAAGATAATGTCGTTGCTGACGCTTTATCTCGTGTCTAATGGGAATAAATTGTATTTTCCCTCTCTTTTGTTTTATATATATAGAGAAAGAGGGAGAAAAAGGTAAGATCATTTGCATTTCTACAATTTATTCACTTAAGGGTGAGGGTTGGCATAAACATACTTGTCATACTTTCATTGCCTTATTTAATTTGTCCACTAGCAATGTTTATATACAGACACCACATCTGGACTACAGATGGAATAATTTCACAGCTAACATTTAATGTATTCTAAATACAATTCAATTCAAAACACTTACATATTCTTTCTGCACTTCCTACATAATTTTACAAAATTTAAGTGTATTAATATTGAAGTGGTTTTGTTTAATTGACTCTTTCTTTAGATTATCTTAATTTTAAACGTAATAATAAATATGTTTCTTAATGGATTTTCTGTAACATCTGCTAACGTCCGCTGGAACTGTCACTTCCACCTCCAACCACAAGAGGGAACCTTCACTTGCGTTTTGACTCTAATTCAACTGCATCCTGTTCCTGTATAAATACGCCATCTATTTCCTATGCTCTTTCCAAAGTCTTTTTTGCCATTCCAGTAGCGTTTCTGAGCATTATTTCCCTTCTTTGTTTTGATTCTCCTGTTATCTGTTTATCTGAATGTTTTCTGGATTACCCCTTTGCCTATTGATTTTGTATTTTTGTTGTGGACGGTTTACCTGGTTATCGACCCCCTGCCTGTTGCTTCTGACCTCAACTCTGTCTTTTCCCTTAAATAAATCTGCAAATGGATCCTACCTCCGCCTCTGCCTCCAATCCATTACAGAAGACTTCACCTTATTCGGATCCAGCAGAATCACCACCATTACAAGCCACTTTCTCTTCACATGTGGCCATGTTATGAGAGCACCATCACCAACTTCATCTGTTGCTATGAATGAAGTGCTAGGCTATCTTAATCAAAAATCCTATTCGTTCAGCTAACAAGCAACCTAGCACAACTGCAACACAGAACTTCCGCATGGCATCTGGCATCTTATTAAACTCTTGCCTAGCTTTACCTGATAAGTTTGATGGCAAACTGGCTCACTGCAAGGGTTTTTTTCTTCAATGCTCCATCCTTATCACCCAGCAGCTAATGGCATTTCCTATGGAGGAATAGAAAGCATTTATTACCTCACTGTTTTACAGACAGGCACTAGATTTGGCAACCACAGAATGGGAGCATGATTTAGCAATTCACCCCTTTCTGGACTATTATCAGGATTGGTTCAACAAGTTTTTTCTGCACTCTGAGGGTGGCGAGAGTGTGGAAAATCAACCGATTATGCTTCAA
The DNA here is from genome assembly GCF_001515605.1 of Sinocyclocheilus anshuiensis. Taxonomy (NCBI): domain Eukaryota; kingdom Metazoa; phylum Chordata; class Actinopteri; order Cypriniformes; family Cyprinidae; genus Sinocyclocheilus; species Sinocyclocheilus anshuiensis. The sequence continues at coordinate 29,289 of NW_015537973.1, read as the reverse complement.
CAAGGTAACAGCATGGCTGCAGATCATGCGTTCACCATCCGTACCCTTGCAGCTCAGACTGGATGGTCTGACCTGCCATTAAAACTCATTTATCACATGGGATTGAGTCACTCTCCTCAGGCCAAGTTGGCTAGCTGGGATGAGCAGCTTTCCTTCGAACAGTTCATCCAGCTTTCTATTATGATGACTATCTTATCTGAACTGCCCAGTGACCTTCTCCAACCACTACCCCTGCCCAAGTGCCCCTGATCCCATATCGGAATCGACTTCCTGAAAGACTTACCAGCATCTCAAGGTAACACCACCATCCTTGTGGTTATTGACCATTATTTTATCTAAGGCTTGTCGTCTAATTCCTCTTAGCAAACTCCCTACTGCCCTGGAGACCGTCGAGGCTCTATTTCAGAATGTGTTTTGGTTTTATGGACTCTCAGAGGACATTGTATCAGACAGAGGACTGCAGTTCATCTCCCAGATATGGAAGTCCTTCTGTGGTTTGCTTAATATAAGCGTCCCTCTCATATCCATGTACTATCCCCAGTGTAATGGCCAAGTGGAAAGACTTAATCGGGAGGTGGGACATTTCTTGAGGACTTAGTATGGCCAGAACAATCTGCATGACTGGAGTTAGTTCCTTCCTTGGGCTGAGTATGCACAAAACTCCTTGAGAAAGCCTTCCATAGGTATGATTCCCTTTCAGTGCATCCTGGGTTTTTACTGGTGGGGTCGGGAGGCTGTAACGAAGCTGAGGGTCCTCCTGCACACCCTCAAGAGGCTGATGGTCTACCGAGTCCACACTCTTCTTCACTCATGCCAGAGGGGTCGTTGTCTCTTCTGCCTGGTGGACTGGGTTGCAGCAGATGACATCTTCGGTAATGTAACATCTGCCTCTGTAACTGCCACTTCCATATGAAGGTATTTTTGGTGCAAAACAACTGAGCATCTGTGACAGCGGAATTTGTAGTTGTAGAGAATAGCCACACATGTGTACCAGTAAATTTGAAGTCACAGACAAAATATGCAAACTTGTAGATTTTTTTTTTCTCTCCCAAACACAACACAATAGTTACACCTTCTCAAATCCTTCACTGCAGGTGCACAAATCCTATTATACGAATCATAAATCAAGAAACTCGTACGCTCACAGGTTTTGCTACTATTACTGCAGTGAATATGGTGCAAAACACATTCACACACCTGCATCAAAAATGTAAAGTCACGGACAAATTTTGTACATCCGCAAATCAGTATGTAAATTATTACAATGATATTTGCACACTTGTAGAATGTTTTCTATATGTTTTTTTCTTATACAGGTATACCCTTACCTTATACAGGCAAAAATGTAAATAAACTGAAAAGTACTATTACCGACAATACAGTAATAATAATTTAAATGAAAATACAGTAATAATACATCAATCTACTGTAAAATGAGTACTGGAGGACCACTGTCCTGCACAGTTTAGCTTCAACCCTAATCAAACACACCTCAACCAGCTAATTAGGATTACTAGAAGGCTACAGGTGAGTTTTATCAGGGTTGGAGCTAAACTTATTAAACTAAACTTATATTTAAACTACAAACAAATGTACAGTATAACAGTGAGTGATTTCAGAAAAAGAAAGAAAAAACATACCTTTATTGGTTGCCACAGTCCACTCCAGAAGATGCTTTTTATTTTTCCTCTCTGCTGATAGGTGCCCAAACTAGCTCTTCCAATTGGCCAAAATTCTCTGATCTCTGAACAGTGCCCGCCTTTGCCTCTACAGATGCACAAATCACTTTTGCGCCATATTTCACACAGATGTGTGGTGCAAAAGGGAGAGTGCGCAAAACTTGTCATTTGCAAGTGAAAAACAGGTTCACGTCGTTGTCGTTATGCACTTGTGTTTGTGCTAGAAAAAGCATCCAAGAAAAAAACATGTATATGTAAGAAAACATTCTACAAGTGTGCAACTCTCATTGCAAGAATTCACATACCGATTTGCGGATGTACAAAATTTGTCCGTGACTTTACATTTTTGATGCAGTTGTGTGAATGTGTTTTGCACCATATTCACTGCAGCAATAGTAGCAAAACATGTGAGTGTATGAGTTTCTTGATTTGTGATTCGCTGAATATGATTTGTGCACCTGCAGTGAAGGATTCGAGAAGGTGTAACTATTGTGTTGTGTTTGTGTGAGAGAAAAAAAATCGACAAGTTTGCAACTTTTGTCTGTGACTTCAAATTTACTGGTACACATGTGTGGCTATTCTCTACAACTACAAATTCCGCCGTCACAGACAGTCAGTTGTTTTGCACCACAAATACCTTCATACTTCCACCTCCAACTATGAGAGGGCACCTTTGCTTGAGTTTTGACTATGACTCTCCTGCTTCCTGTTTGCATCTTTTCTTCCTGTATAAATACACCAGCTATTTCTTACGCTCTTTGTGAATACTTGTTTGCCTTTCCAGGAGCATTTCTGAGCGTTTTTTTTCCCTTGTTTGTTTTGATTCTATCATTGTCTCTTCCATAGCTTTTAGAGTAACCCCTTTGCCTATCGGTTTGGTACTTTGTACTGTGGTCTATTATTTACATGGCTATCGACCCCCTGGCTTTAATTTTTGACCTCAACTCTATCTTTTCTCTTAAATAAATCTGTAAATGAACCATACTGCCGTTTCTGCTTCCAATCCATTACATTTTCATAGTTAAAGATTGAAAGTCTGTCTTGGACAAGGGTACAAATTGTATACCTCAGTGGTTCTCAACCTTTTCTCCAAGGCCCTCCCCCCTCTCCGAAACAATACTGCAAGGCCCCCAACCTTTTCTATTCACAAAAATCTTTGTTTTCTAGTATTATTACTTTGAAATTCTCTGTTAATACTTTTTGAACAAAATATTCAAGATTTTTGGAAACATACTGTACAAAAATGTAATTGCAGACATTCTTTACAACCTAAAAGTACTTACTCAGCTTAGTTATACAGTAATTTTAACAAATAAGCACAAGTAAACCTACCATATCAAACAAGACCACGGGGAGATGCCAAAGGACTGCATATAACTACTATATGGATCCATTCAGAATTACTAAACACACCAAAATACAAATGAAAAATAAAACATTCTGAATGTGTGGAAACTGAGCAATCTGAAGGCAGGTCGACATTGTCAGTGAACAGTTCCTCTGTCAGAACAAGCAATCATGTCTATGTATGGAGCATCTGATGCCCATATGTACATAAACACCACTGATCCTCACAAAATCTCCAAAACAAGTGAGCATCTGTTATAAAACATTCACAATACATTAATTTTGACAACTACGCTATGTTCATGCAGAAATATGATGTTATAGTGATTAGTGCACCACAGATGAACATACACGGTTTGTTTGTACATCAATGTACTACTAATGTACAACTTCTGTATGTCACTGTAATCATCCTTACCTTGAGTACAGTCATCATCCATCAGAACTTTACTAGCCTGACACTGGTTTGCTTCATCGAACTGAGAGATGTAGTTTGCCTATCGTATGCTCCTGGAGCGGTTGAGTGTTTTGAGCTACCATTCAGTCTGTATTTCACACAGCACAATAAGAAATGACTTGAGCTACTCCAAAACAATCACAGAATACATAAAAGATTTTTAAAAAATTTATTTAACGTACTAATCATAAAATGAGTGAATGAAATAAATATATTTAAGTTACTTTTAAGTTAGCTTGTGGCCCCCCTGGAGGATCACTGAAGCCCCCTAAAGGGACGCATACACCCCTCAAAAAGAAAAAAGTTTCAATCTGTTAGTTTTAATAAAAATGTGGGACATAGAATTGCCTGAAGTTGGACAAGAATAAACAGGTGCTATAAAAGACATACCTGACCTTTATGAGTGATTAAATATGTATTGATTTTATACACAATCTTCATGATACTTTCAACTCTGTACTAACTTAGAAGAGCTTATGAAACAAATCTAGAAAAAAATATTTCTCCATGATATTTTGAATATTTTGAGATCACTGTAGGCCATTGCCCTCCCGCACAAATAAGAGGCTGTTTATCCTGTTAAACAGGAAAGGAAGTTGGGGCAGTTCCTTAAAAAAAAAATCGAGACCCGCAGTCTGCCTTTCACATAGCCTGAAACTTACACTTTTTAATTGCTAATGTTTAATGCATACGGACAAAGAAGATTACTTATTTGAAAAGTGCACAGTACTGGAGTTACTCTTACTGGCTTTTTTTTTCATACATTGATTCACCTTTTTCACAATAGCTGTCAAGAACCTTTCCTCTGTTTTTGAAAAAATATTTTAGACGTTAACACGATCAAACAACGGTTAGCCCACATATACATTATACAGAGAGAGACAGAGAGAAAGCTGGCATGAGCTGAGCTATCGAACTTGTGTCCTGGTTTCCTTGATAGATAATGATCTCTTGAAACAGTGTGGTGGTATGATTTTTTTTCAACGCATACTTTTTTTGTGTTTCAGTTGCAGTGCAGAGATGAAAGCGGGTTCCAGGCTTAGGCACCACTAGACATCTGACTGAGGCAGGTGTTAGATATGCTGATGACTGGCGGAGACTAAAGACAATACAAATTTGAAGTGAAAATGCTACTGGCACGCCTCCTTTGTTCTTAACACATGAAGTCCCCATGACAATCAATTATTCATCCTATTGTACATGCCTGTATGTGTGAGTGTGCTGAAACATACACATACAGTACACTATCGGCTCGTGCGCTTGTCTCGGGGAGGGCACAAACGTGTTAGAGAGTGTGCATATCAAAGTGTGTATGTACGCACACACACATTAAGGCTGTTACCTCTAGTTCACAGAGAAAAGGTGGCTGTTTAGCACTGAGCTCCACAATTGCTCCATGCAGGCTCACCAACTTGTGTGCAAAACCCTGCACTAGTGTTCTTTTAATGATAGGATCAGGGGGAGATTTGGTGGTTAAAGTGCAGCTTCAGTTATTTGAGAGAAAGAGAAAGGAAGACAGCGGGGTGGGTCGTGCATGTGTTAGGGAGGGGGGTTTGAGATTCTGTGCATAGGGGTTGCTTTTCAAAGAAATGCAGGCTCGAAGCCATTGGGAGACTCCTTTGACTTTAATCTTTTCACGTGCCTTTGAAAATTATAGCCGAGGACTGTGCCTTGCTTCATTAAGAGACATGTTTCGCTCCTTCTTGTGTAGTTTCAGCCAGGATTTTTGCACTTGGTGCTTATTTCGCTCCCCTCACCCTAACACGCGCACACACACACCCTTGTTAAAGTGCACCTCATGTTAAGGGCCAATCACTCTTGAAGTGTTGTATGCAAATATACACGTTCCTTCTCATTGATCTGCTTTTGTCCTTTTTCTGTTCGACTGACCTCTGACCTTTTCAAATGAAAGGTGCCGTTTTTGCTCACCTGTCATTTCATGCCTGGGTCATTTGTATTTGCTCTCTATAATTTGTAATGACTCACATTTCCAAACTCATTGGATTGGAGAATATTAGTTATCAAAGTACTAGTTGTGGGACATAAAAGCAAAAAAGGCTTGGGTCGTATTTTAAAAAAAAATGTACGTAAAAGTAGCTCTAACTTGGAAATTTAAAAGGAACTGAATATTTGGATGCTAAAGTAGATTGTGAAAAGGGAGATCAACTCTTCTAATACAAATAATGTTCATTAATACTTTTTAAATTCTTTAAAAATATACTGAAATCAGCAGTTGGCATCATTTTTAAATAAGAATAATGTGGTTTTAAAAAAGCTTGATTTCGAAACAGCTATGGTAAAATCCTAAACTGTAAAATGACCATAAAAAACAACAATTTAAACAGCTTTTACAACTCAAAAAATACAAATATATATATATTGATTTTTCAATGCTGGTTAAATATTACAACATTGCGCGTGTCTAATGTGTAAAACAATGAACAATCCCCGACATGGAGAAGAAAGGAACTACAAAAAAACTTCATGTATTGTTGGTATTGTCAAGATCTCCAGCTGGAGTGCCCATGAGCTCCTCTAGAGGGCACTCCATTCTGTACCTTGCCATTCACTCAGGACTCAATTTCCCATAATGCTTTGCCCAGACTCATCAAGTGCATCTCTCATCAGATCTCATCATCAGTTTACAGCTGTCTCACATTAATAGGACTATAAGAATAGCGCACACACTCTCTGTTTTCGCTGGTGATTGAATGTTGTATAGCTCTTCCGTGGTTTCTAGGTTTCCGTGTTTCTAGTTTCTCTGTATCCTTGCCTTCGTGTTTTGATCCCTGTACTGTTTTCTCGTTTATGATTGTTTTGCTGCCTGCCCTGACCATTGCCTGATTATCTGGATTACTCTTTTGCCTTGCCACTGCATCGTTGTTTGCTATTGTTGACCACGCCTGTTTGACTACACTCTTATTAAAGCCTTGCATTTGGATCCCCACTTCGTTGTCACGCCTCCCTCGTTAGAATGGGAATCACCAGCCATACCCGGATCCAGCGGCTTTGTGAGCATTTACAGATTAATCATGGACCCAGTCAATCAGCTACTTCACCTTCTGTAAAAGGACCTGTTTATTGAGGAATATGTTCACCTATTCTGTGAGTTTTCGTACCGTGTGCTGTTTTATGATGAGACTTTGTTTAAGGACTTGTTCCGTTTTGGACTCAATGAGCCTATAATATCATTGTTACCCGGAGGGGACTTTAATGGTAGTTTGAGGGACATCATGGATTTTGCACTCTTGTTAGTTGGTTCCCCTTTTACCGTGGGAGAAGCAGAGTCTCTCCCCAAAATGGCTGCCAACCCAGAAGCTGTTTTCAAAATGGCTGCCAATCCAGAGACTTTTTGCAAGATGGCTGCCATTCCTGCGTCTCGTCCCATCATGGCTGCCATTTCAGAGTCTTGTCACGTCACAGCTATCATCTCAGAGTCAAGTCAAGTCACAGCTGATCTTCCTGAGTTGTCAAGTCACAGCTGAACTTCCTGAGTCACTTCATGTCACAGCTGATCGTCCAGAGTCTCGTCACATCACAGCTGATCGTCCAGAGTCTCGTCACGTCACAGCTGATCGTCCAGAGTCTCGTTACGTCACAGCTCATCGTCCAGAGCCTTGTCGCGTCACATCTGAACGTCCAGAGCATCGTCATGTCGCAGCTGATCTTCCAGAGTCTCGTCACGTCTCAGCTGATCTTCCAGAGCCTCGTCACGTCTCAGATGATCATCCAGAGCCTCGTCACGTCTCAGCTGATCTTACAGAGCCTCGTCATGTCTCAGCTGATTTTACAGAGTCTCGTCACGTCTCAGCTGATCTTCCAGAGCCTGCTCACTCCAAGCCTGCCAAGCCAGAGCCTGTTCACCTCAAGCCTACCAAGCCAGAATCTGCTCACGTCAGGTCTGGCAATTCAAATCCTTATCACGTTAGCCTGGCAAGCCAGAGCCTGCTCACGTCAAGTCTGCCAAGCCAGAGCCTGTTCACGTCAGGACCGCCACGCCAGAGCCTCCGGCCTTTAGGGATGTCAGGCCACAGTCTTCAGCCCTCACGGATGCCACTCCAGTGTTCCAGAGCATCGTGAATGTTGTATTTGAAGACACAAAGTCAGTCCCAAGGCGTTCGAGGCTGGCATACAGCGTGGATGACCCTCAGTTCGTGTCAGTGCAAGCTGCTGGCATTCCAAAGGTCTCTACGCTCACGAGCTATGCAGACTCTACGCTAACGAGCTATGCAGACTCTACAATCACGAGCTACGCAGACTCTACGCTCATGAGCCATGCAGTTTCTACGCTCTCTAGTGACACAGTTTCAACACTCTCAAGCCTGCTGGCCGCTACTCACCCCAGTTCCCGAGGCACAGCACTGTCAGTCTGGGAAATAGACAATGTACTCTCTGTCCTGCCAGGTATGGCTATGGCCATTCTCTGTGTTTGGGCCGCACACACCACTGTAGTGGCAGCATTCGCTGCAGAACCTCCCGAGGTGGTGGTGCCCACTCTACTCCCCGAATCTGATCTCAAGTCTAGCCCAGAGAGGGCTCCTGTTCCCAAGTCTAGCCCAGAGAGGGCTCCTGTTCCGGAGTCTAGACCAGAGAGAGCTCCTGATCCCGAATTTGGCCCAGAGAGGGTATCTGTTCTAGACCAGAGTCTAGTGCAAGCTCCAGCCCCAAAATTTGTCCCAGAGCTCACTCCAGCCCCTGAATCAGTCCCTGAGTCTGTTCCAGTTTTTTCTAAGGCGGCATTCGCTGCAGAACCTCCAGAGGTGGCGGGGGTGTTTGCTTCAGATACTGTTAAGACAGGGGTGCCCACTAATGAACTCGTTGTCTGTCCTGATGAGGTCATGGAGACCATCAGTAAATCCCCTGTCAAACCAGTCTCAGCTCTAGAAGCCAATTATGACTTCTCAGCCCTGCCTGTTATGGTCGCTAAGTGTAACTGCCTCGGAATTCACTCAGTGCCCTGCCATGGCCAATAAGGCCAATCCTGAACTCCCTGATTGTCCTGTCACGGCTATGTAGGCCGTCTGTGAACTCTCTGCCTGTCCTGTTATGGCTAAGAAGGCCATTTCTGAACTCTTAGTCTGTCCTGTTCTGACCAAGGAGGTCGTTTCTGAACTCTCTGACGTTCCAGCAATGGTCAAAAAGGCTGCCCCTGAACTCTCTGCTCACCCTATTACGGCCAAAGATGCAGTTTCTGAAATGTCTGCCAGTCCTGTTACGGCTGCTGAGGCTATTGTTAACCTCTCTGTGCTCTATGTTCCAGTTCTGCCTGATCCGCCTTGGTGGTATCCTGCACCATCAGCTCCGCTGAAGCGGTCTTCAGCTCCATCAGCTCCACCCTGGTACTCAACTGCTCCGCTGTTGGGATCTTCGGTCCTGTCTGCTCTGCCCTGGTGGGCTCCAGCTTCGCTCTGGTGGTCTTCAGCTCTGCCTGCTCCACCCTGGTGGTCTTCTGCTCCGCCATGGTGGTCCTTAGCTCTGTTCTGGTAGTCTTCTGTTCCACTTTGGTTGTCTTCAGCTCCGCCTGCTCCGCCCTGGCTCCCTGCTCCGTCGGCTCCACCCTTGCTCACTGCACCACCCTGGCACTCTGCTCTGCCGGGTCTGCCCTGGCTCTCTGGCTGCTTTCCAGTCTGTTTTTTATACCCTTCACTCGCAAACTTCCCTCCGCCTCGTTTACTCGGATGTACATCATTGATTACATTGCATGAGTGCCCACTACTGGAGAAACCCTTGGAATGAGCTGAACTGGAATGTCCTAAGCCCTTGATCACTTAGAATCCACTATGTATTTGGTTTATTGTTTACATTTTTACCCTTACGAATTTGTTTGGTGCAGCATTCTATATGTACATAGGTATGCTTGGGCTGTTATAAATGTTTTAAAAAATAATTTGTATATTATAGAGTTGTTTGGGGTGGGGATAAATTAAACGCGATCTTCGATGACATCACAATCGTGTAGCATTGTGGTCTATGGAGCAGCCTGAAGTGTGCATATGAAGCAGACTCGCTCCATTCTGTACCTTGCCATTCACTCAGGACTCCATTTCCCATAATCCTTTGCCCGGACTCATCAAGTGCATCACCTGTCTCTCATCAGATCTCATTATCAGTTCACAGTTGTCTCACATTAGTAGGACTATAAGAATAGCACACACACTCTCTGTCTTCGCTGGTGATTGAATGTTGTATACAATAGCTCTTCCGAGGTTTCTAAGTTTCTGTGTTTCTAGTTTCTCTGTTTCCTTGCCTTCGTGTTTTGATCCCTGGACTGCTTTCTCATTTATGATTGTTTTGCTGCCTGCCCTGACCATTGCCTGATTATCTGGATTACTCTTTTGCCTTGCCACTGCCGTTGTTTGCTGTTGTTGACCACGCCTGTTTGACTGCGCTCTTATTAAAGCCTTGCATTTGGATCCCCACTTCGTTGTCACCCTCGTTACAGGTATATTGGAAGTTGCTTAAAAACCAGCCAATCAGATTAGAGTTTGTCAGATCGAGAAAGTATTTTCCAGCTTTCACATTAATTTTCATCAGAAGTTCAGCATCACATGCATCTAAAGCGTACCCTAAGTTCATTTCCCACAAGCAAAAAGAATTATATTTCTCTCAGACTGACATTACCAAGGCGTCTTCCCAGGATGGTGTTTCACAGTTTTGTCTTAAAGGCCAGTATAGATTGTCACCACTGATGAGATGATGATTAGTGTCTTCCAAAGAGACAACAGTGCTAACATGGTGCTTTTTTTAGCTTTGTTTTAAGAGGACACACTTCAAGGACACAGTGCTGTCTGCTGAGGAACAATATATGTGTAGTGAGAGAAATATCTCACCTTGCTACAATTTGAGCCCAAAAGCTCCAAATGAGTGCTGACAGAAGCAAGGCGGGCAGGAGCGGGATCTCTCACAGGGGATTTTTCTCTTCACCGTCGCTATCTGAGACACTTGTCGCAGGCTTGCCAACCAGGCTCCCCCTTCAAATGTGAAAGACAAAAGGGGGAAAATGCTCTGCTGACAGAGAAGGATAGTGAAGAGAAAACATAGCAACCTTCATACAACAAACATTATTGTTTATTTTTTATTTAATTTAAATCCCACAACATTTAACATGTTTCTTCATTGAAATGAAACATGCATTTGATATCTAAATCAAGGAAATTCAACATTAAGTCCAAGTTGCTTAAAAAATGAATGATTTGCAAAAAGCTATTTTAATGAAGCAATACAGTTTTGTACTGTAAGTGGTTTTTAGTCTTATTGAGTTCCTTAAGACATGTCACTTGTCTTAAAACAGTATGTGAAGGATTCGTCTATGCATTTATAGTTGTTTTTATTGTAATTTTTGTCATGATACACTTGACTTTTATGATGCGTCAAGATTTTTAAATAGCTGTTCTACTTTGAAATGCATCACAAAAAGATAAAGCTGACCAAAACAAGTTGCATGCCGACTTCAGACACTTATGTACATTAACTCAAAATTCAATTTTAGTGCATCTAATGTGACAGGGTTCAAGAGGAAACTAAAAATATTCAACCTAATCTGTACCAAATAAATTGATGAGGTGACTATTAGACTGATAACACCAGCAAAACAAAGGACACATCAATGAAACCACCTCTAAATCAAACCCTCATCTCTGAGTTTCAAGAGTGGACTTAACCAAACAAAAACTCTAACCAAACATACAAATATAAAAAGACAGAAAGAAAAGGAGAGTCTCCAGTATGTTTACATTCAGCAAACAAAGCAGTGGGACGTCTCTTTGATCCATCAATCCCTAAGCAAAGCTCGGCTTGGGAGTTTGGATACAGTGACACATTCACACAGAAATAAGGCTTTATCAACACTGGCAAAGGCAGAACTCATCACAAGCACAAACTTTTATTTGTGGGTGGAGTGATGCCACCAATTATAGTTACAGAGTAAAGGTAGAGTACAAATATGGTTGTGTTGTGACTTACTGTAGGTTCTCTCTATTTTTGAATGAATCTCCATATTGTGAATGAGCTTTTGCACAACTACCATGTACCAGAGGGGAATCAGTATACTTTAACATAAATATGTATGAGACATTTTGATTTAATCTTATTTTCAAAAACCCCAGATGCAAAATACAATTTGTGTGATTCTTTTTGTAAGTTTTGCAATTTAAATAATTAACCAATTCTAGAACTGACATTTGTTCATTTCCCATTTGTCTGTTTATATGACCTCTGTCAAGGCAACATTTTAAATTGTTTAAAATTTTAAACATATTACTTTCATTGAACAATGATCAGTGCAATAATGTAATTAAGTCCCTTGGCAAACAATGCTGTCTACAGTAGAATATTATATTAGGTCCACACGGGTGGTGAGTTTACTAAAATAGATCATATTAAACAAATTTTGCTAGTTTTACTATTCACTAGTATTATTTCTTGTTCTTTTTCTGTCTATTTGAGTGCCTATACATTATATTTGATATATATTATATAGCCTTTAAAAGTTTATATCAATAAAATCCTAATCAAAATAACCCAAAATAAGATTCCATTAATTAAATAATGTGAAGTAACACAACTGATTTCAACACTGGGAATTATCTTTTTTATCAGTAAATTTGCATATTAAAATTATTTCTGAAGGATCATGTGACACTGAAGACTGGAGTAATTGCTGCTGAAAATTCAGATTTACCGTTACAGAAATAAAATATATATTATTCAAACAATTGTTCTCAGTATTTCACAATATTACTGTTTTGGACTGTATTTTTGATCAAATAAATGCAGCATAATTTTAGTGAGCATAATTGTTAAAAATCAATCAATCAATCAATCAATCATACCAACACCAATCTTTTGAATGGTATAGTGTATGTACTGTATATATATATATATATATATATATATATATACAAATTTAAATAGTAGAACAACAAATGAATATGTTTTCATTCACTAACATTTAATACATTATGCAGGTACAGTAAATAATTGCTTTAAATTACCTACTCACCATCTCATAAACCACTAAGATTAATTTTTTGAGAGACTCTCCCTGGCGTAAGACTGGTCATTAGTATATTAACATTGTCCATTGACTGTCTAACAGATTGGTCTGGATGACAATCTCTGTCACTGATTAAAGTATTATAGGCAAACAGTGGCGGCTCGTGGGTTTTAAAATAGAGGAGGCACACTAATTGTATTGATCTGGGATCCCTGCCAATTATTATTATTATTATTTGCTTAACCACTTTAAAATGGCTTTTTGGTTGCTTTTAGTCAGAAAACGTAAAGAAAACGACACACATACAGCAAGATAATATAATTTCACTTACCTGGCCTATCACTTGAAGCAAACATCCATCCCTTCTTAAAAGTCTGTGTTAAAAGAGAGCTGCCTGTTGTGCCATTTAATTAAGCCGACTGCAGTAGCATATGCAGTTAGGCGTGTTTTCCCTTTTTTTTTGTATATATGCTGTTTGAATGACAGCTTGGTAAATCTGTTGGCGATCAAATATTCAATATCGCTACTCATCATAAGTACTTGGTACATTATCAGCGCAGTGGGAGACATTCAAACTAATATCACGTAATTTATGTCTCTACGATGACTGGTTGATATACCAAAAGGGAGGCTAGCCTCCCTTACGAGATTTCTTTTCTCAACACTCCTCAGCTTTCACGTTATGGTATTACAACTGTAAAATTACAAACAAAAAATACACATTCTGAGACATGAACTGAAATGTTTTATTAATTTTATTAACATTAAATCGTCCTCCTCCCATTTTCACCTCAAAATTTTGGGGAAGCTGTGCCTCCACCGACGAGCCGCCACTGTAGTCAAATACTGAAGTATAGCTGTAACTGGTTACTAATTAAATTATTGTTGTGCTTTAGAAAGATCGCAGGGCATCTTTCATGGTTCGTGACTGGAATATCAGGCATGGTAGTTGTCCACAGAGATCTCAGAAACCATGAAATTTGAGATTTATTTTAGAAAATTTCTAAGGCGGCTATGATAAAGATGCATTTTATTGACATTTGCAACATCTTTATATGACAACACATGATGCCTTTCTATATATATAGGTAGGGGGCTGCTGGGGACAGAAGAGCTGTTCCAGTAATGAAGCTTTAATTTGTGGGCCTCCCCTGGGGCAGACTTATAGATGAAGATTCTCTCTCTTTCTCTCTCTTTTGCTCCCAGATACAGCTGTTTTTGTTTGTAGTGTGTAATACTCTAACTATTCTTCATTTGCTATTAGGCATGAGTAGTAGTTTTACATTTCTTATCAATAAAAAGATTATATGCTCAGCCCTACATCCCTTTAGAGACACCTGGGTATTGATCACAGCATTATTCATAAAATGATGGATTTGTGCCCTAAAAATATTCCAAAGTAGATCATTATTATAATGTACAGTATTTCACATATATACTGATAGTTTTCATTAGGGAAAAAAGTTAATATTGTACCCACTGTCAATGCATTGTAAATTCTGGCCTAGTCACTTTTTTTTTCTTTTCTTCATCAGAGGACACATAATTTAAAAAGCGTTTTTACCACCCCATTTTATGGTTTTGGCACCTGATAAAAATGATCCATGCGCGAGGATAATGGTGACTGACAGCTCATCGCGGACAGAAGTCGCACCAGGTCACATTTTGTTACCTACACCAGTTCAAAGAACATATATCTCACAACCTGATGTGTCACTAGTGTTTGATGCTCAGTTACCAGTTTGATCCTGTTGAAATTGAGGAAATGCGTTTAGCTGTTTGGCTTTTCTTCTAAAGTTGTCCAGAGATAAGACTCAAGGTCTCGTTGTTGACAGTGAGATTAGAGAGTTCGGCCATGGTTTCAAGTCTGAGACAGCTAGCCAGTTACTGGCTGACATTAAAGCTTGGCCCAAAGACTTATTTCTGTCTAAACAAGCTGAAAGAAAATTCTATTCAGACTTTCACAGTATTGATTCTTTGTAGCATAGTACTGTCAGAGTGAAATATAAAGCAAGAAACGCAGCTCCTACAAGGCAAATCACTAAACCATTTTGGCCTCATTTTATGTTTAAGTTTATGAGATTAAGGACCTGCTGCCACTATATTCTCACTATTGTCAATACTTAAAAAATCTGTAGGGCATGTAAACAAAAAACCTTGATTAAAGAATTGGAGAAAATTTCAACAAGCTACTCATTACTGTCTATCTCACTTTCCTCTCTCACTTCTTTCAGCTTTAGTGCTCCTGGGATGATATGAAATGCTGCTTTATTCTGTTCATCACCTCTTTCCCACTATTCCTCTTTCTCTCCGATCTCCTCATGCTGTCTGTCTGCAATACGTTTACGGGGATGGATCCACAAGGGGGGGAAGAGAGCACAATTTGTAAATAGAAAATATTGGTTTGCCTCATCGCCTGTGGTTGTGTATTGCCCATTATGTGCTCTTTTTTTGTTCGATTTTCTCTTTTTCCCCCTTTTCTTTTTTTGCCCACATCTTTTCATGTTTGCACGTCACTTGTACATCACAGGTTTGAGAAATTCCAGTGTGCTTAGCTCCAGGCGCCCTGAGTGCACATACTTACGTAACTTTCTGATGTGTTTTGCAGAGGCAGGCTGGTGGGGCAACATTTGAGAAATGTGCTAAGAACCTCTGCACACAACCTTCACCCTTTCAGAAAAGTAGGGTTATGAGCTGAAAGGTAAAAAGAAAAAAAAGGTTTTATTGTGAATTATGTGTATGTGTGTTATGGTGATAAAGATAACAGGATAATCACTAAATATTAAGATGTACTAAATGCAACTAGATTTATTTAAATAATGAAAATTACTAATCAAAAGCAACCCAAAAGGCATAATTTACAATAAATTGTTGGTGCCAAGCAGATAGTTGTGCTTTAAAATATTGTCTCCTGTCTTTGCCTGCTCCACTAAATGTCCCTTTGGCAGTTTTGAAGCATCCTGCAGTGCGTTTGGATTCAGTTCAGAAGCCCATCTGCCCACTGTGAGCTCTTTCTTAAGTGTCTTAATTATGGTCCAACACTCCTGTGTCATGCTTATAATTTACTCAGAAATCTCTTATGTTCACCAAGGTTGTGTCTATACAATAAAACTGCAAAATACAGTAACAACAGTAATATTTTGAAATATTATTACAATTTAAAATAACTGTTTTCTATTTGAATATAGATATAAATATAAATATAATTCATTCCTGTAATGGTAAAGCTGATTTTTCAGCAACCATTATTCCAGTCTTCGGTGTCACATGATCATTCAGAAATCATTCTAATATGCTGATTTGCTGCTCAGGAGACATTTGGTATTATTATTAACGCTGGAAACTGTGTTGCTTAACATTTTTATGGATTTTTTTTCTTAAAAGGATTCTTTATAGAAAGTTTAAATGAACAGCATTTATTTAATATAGAACACTTTTAATATACACTTTTAATCAACTGAATGCATCCTTGCTAAATATAAAAACATTATTTTCTTTATTTTAAAAACCTTCCTGTCCAGAAACGTTTGAATGTAGTGTAATCAGTGTCTTCTGAACCAATAGCTAGAGAACAAATTTTGTTTCATCAGTCCAATAATCAGTTTCACCTGTAAATAAACACATGCACCAGCCAATGTTGCTGTATTCTTTACCTCTCCTCCAAATCCCACTTTTCCCCTCCATCAATCAAAACAGAGGCAGCTTGCAGGAAACGAGGGCGAACAATATGTTTTGACCTTAAGTACCGCCCCCCAGCTTGCCTTTTGGCACTCGCCCCGCCCACCCGCCTCTCTCTCTCTCTCTCTCGCCAGAGCCGCCTGAGAATCAATAGCAGAGAGACACAATACAAATGAGCAACGACCGCGCAATGCGCGCATGCAACACACACACACACTCACACACACACACAGGAAGGATTTTAGATTAGGGATGTTTGTTGAAACTGAGAGTGCCACACAATACAGATATAAGACTCTACGGGCATTAGCTGCGATGAGGCGGCTAAGCTTTAATTATTTTCGCCCCGTGTGGCTTTCCATGGCTCAGAGGTCACCAATGACTATTGTTTACTCAAAAGCGCTTATTAGTCCGGCCTTGGGGGAGCTCGCATACTTCCCCCACTCCTGCCTCACTCCATCTACTCTGGCAAAATTGCGTTAATTTACCCAGCGAAAATATTAACTATATTATATCAAATAACTGCCACCGACAATTCGCTAGCCAGAGCCGTGACTTCCTTTTAATTGATTTCCTTTCATTCTTTCTGCCCACGTTGATTCGGTTTCCTCTGATAGAATGTTTATTAAAAGCATTACATAAAGAAATATATAAATGTATTATTGCTCGTCAGCGCCAAATGCGCATTGTTATAGAGGAATGAACGCCTCATACGCAGGAGATTTATACGTTTGAATGATCCCTCTAAAACACAGCTGGACCATAATACTGAAATTGTTTTAGCTGGTTCATTTGAATAATTTGCAAAGTGTATTTCTTTCTGCAAATGGGGAGAGAGAAAGAAAAACACTGGAGAGAAGGAAACTAAAATATATTTAGAGCTAATTTATTTAAAATCTGTTTATTAATTTATTTGAAATGGCTTAACCAACAACAAATGTTAACTTTATTACTGACTTTATTGTTAAGGGTTTATTTAAAAAAAAATGATAGAATGAAAAACGGAACAACAGACAGACAAAACTAAAGAATAATGGAACAATGGAATGCTAAATAGAATTTAATGAAATTAAGATTAGAAGGATGGATGGATGGATGGATGGATGGATGGATGGATAGATAGATAGATAGATAGATAGATAGATAGATAGATAGATAGATAGATAGATAGATAGATAGATAGAGAACTAAAGAATGATGGAACAATGGAATGATAAATAGTTAGAATCAAATTAAAAATGGAATGGTCAAATGATAGAACGATATAGAATAAAAGATAAGTAGACCAGTAGATAGATCAAAAAAAGACTGGAAAGAAGAAAATTAAAATATGTTTCATGCTTGAATTGTATACATACATACATACATACATAGACACATAAATACATAAAGTTATTTAAAATGGTTTAACCAACCAAAAGAGCAGAGTTTATTTGGAGGGGTTTAAAAAAAGGATAGATGAACGGAATTAAAAATGGATAGATAGATAGATAGATAGATAGATAGATAGATGTTTAAAAAAAGGATAGATGAACGGAATTAAAAATGGATAGATAGATAGATAGATAGATAGATAGATAGATAGATAGATAGATAGATAGATAGATAGATAGCTAGATAGCTAGATAGATAGATAGATAGATAGATAGATAAGCATAAATAAATAAATCATTTATTCACTTCTGTTTTAGGGCCCACAACAGACAGGACACTTGCATAAACTGAACACAAGAAAAAAAAAGATTTGTGAAGAAAAGTTGAAAGTACTGTGTTTCTGGATCAGATACAGTGTATATGGAACATATAGCACGTCATATGCATTACATCCTCAGACTCACTCAAACACACACTCCAGACCTACTCGTATGTCCCCCCAAGGCCTTAGGGGGAGAAGAGGAGGGTGTAGAGGGGGGCTTTAGTGTAATCACTCTTTCGGGGGTCTGGTGCAGTACATACAGTAGATTGGCTGCACTCTTCTCTCCCAGCCTCCCTCTCTCTTTCCCCACTGGTGGGACGCCTCCCAACATTCCCCATCAAAGTCATCCTTTACTCCAGCTGCCAGAGGATGACAGGGGGGACAAGCTCTTTGTTTCTCTCTTCTTTAAGCACAAGTCTGGGCCAGGCACAGTTGCCTGCAGAAAGGCACTTTATGTGAAGGGGTTATGTGCATTCAGTAATGTGTGTAATTCCATTCATCACCAAGTTATGCTTTAATACAGTGGTTTTCAATCCTGGTCAAAGGAACCTACAGTACGGCACATTTTCTATGCTTTCTTAAGTGACACGTTCAGTTCAGTTCATAGAGCTCTCTCCTAAAGATCTGATGATCTGAATCAAATCACAAAATGTGATGTGCTGGAGGTCCACAGGATCAGGATAGTAAACCACTGGTATATATTAAGGTTTAATGACAATTTCTTCCACAAAAGTGATGACGAAGATGGTCCAAGAACATGAGCACATGAGTACTCAACTTTGATTCACAATCCACCAGTTAAATGAATTAGTACTTTCTGTGGTTGCACAATAATATTCCTGGTTTATGGCACCATTTAACATTTCAATAGGCTACTTGAGTTGATTGTTTATCAGTTTTTATATGTTATTAAAAGTGCAATTATACATGAAGCAGGTAAGATATCTACACCCACAAATTATTTAAATAATCAATTTTCAAAATGCATTATACAAATGACTTAGAATCAGCATAAATCTGTTCATTGTGAAAACAAGTTATCCAGTTAGCAAGTATAAACATGGTTGAAATATGGATAGCTGTGAAGCAATAAGTATTCTGATGATAAACCTGGTTATTGTGTATTTAACACACATTCAGTTTAATTAAACACAGTTTAATAGCACAAATCATATGCAATTTGAATACATGAATCTTAAATTTGTGCTTAAAAATATCTCTTTTACTCTAGCCATAATTCTGCTGTTTAAATAAATAAATAAATGAATGATTGTCTTTGTTGTAACTTTATGTATTTCGGTTGATTAGGGTCCCTATCGCCCTATTTTTTGTTTGTTTGTTTGTTTGTTTGCTTGTTTTGTTTCATTTTGACCATCTGTACATTATCCCACTTATTGCATGGCTATTTACTGAAAAAATAAATACATGGGTATAAAAAGTGCTTTGAATTAGAATTATTTTACTTCAAGGCTAAGAAAAATACTCCTTTACAATGTAGATAACAATCTGCCTGTCAACAAAACAAACCCTGCAATAATAATCACATTATTTATTTATATATATTATTATTGATCTGCATTGTAAGTTACCTGTCTTCCTCTACTTTATTTTTTTCTTCTTATTCCGTCCATGTCTCTTAGCGACACTTTTGTTTTTTAGTTTCATTTTGTTTTAAATACTTCTATCCATGCATCAGTAATCTTGTAATATGGTAGCAATTCTAACCATCTCAAGTATTATACATTTAAAGTAAATGTTTATAACTGGAAACTTGCAGTGTTGGGAAGGTTGATTTGCAAATAGGTTGCCAAGTTACCTTATTTGAAATGTAATAATAGTGTAACTATTTCGATTAATTTATTAGGTTACACTTTATTTTAAGTTGTCCTTGTTACAGTGTAATTATACATTTAGGTACTGAGTAATATTAATTAACTACATGTACTTACTCTATGGTTAGGGTTAGGGTTTGGTTTAGGGTTACTTGTATGTAATTATGCATAATTAATTGCTATTAAAATAGTAAGTACATGTAACGTGTAACAAGGACACCTTAAAATAAAGTGTTGCCCTTTATTAAACTAATGTAACTGATTACATTTGATTACTTTTTGATTACTTTTCTAAATTTCTAATGACATTTTATGCTGGCAGGGTTAACTTCAGAATAGCATCACTTTACTAAATGGCCTTTAATGGCAGGAGGCATCGTGCACATCAAAAACAGGCAAAGGATCAAATTAATTTTATTCAACAAATCCTAGCTTTTTACAGAAAATATTCAGATGTAACCTCGTTTGTAATCATTAACATTTAAGTAACTAATTTAATTACACACTTTTTTTCAGTGAATGTAATAGATTAAAGTTACATTTAGTTTGTAATTAAATTACGTAATTCCGTTACATGTAACTAGTTAATCCCCAACACTGGCAACTTGATCCATCAAATGTATTTGAGTGTAAACTAATTTAACAAAATCCTAGTGCTAAAATATGGATGGCATCATATTTACTGATGCACTGAGTGTCACAGCTTAATGTCGCAAAGGAGGAAGCCAATGCAGGGAAGTGAGCAGTTGCGGGGCCCATCTCTTGCCATTAGGTTTAGCTATTCTCTGAGAGCTGTCAACAGAAGGCACGTTGAGCTGCCAAGCCTCTCTCTGACTGCTCACTCGCCCGAAGCACGCCCCAAGCTCCTCTTTGACTCAAAGTGCTCATTTCTCAACTGTTCCCTTCATTCTTGTGTTCCACTAACACAGAGTGGGGCTGCCTCTCATTCTGTGTCACCGAGCGTGTAACACGGAGGGTGTGTGTGTGTGCATGTGTTTATGGGATTGGCACCAATAAGAAGACGAGTGTGTGATGCATTTGTGTATCATGTGATGTAAATCACTGAACACTTTTTCACGTTCCTGCGGGGCTTCAAGCCATGCGAGTGTTCTCTGCGTGAGTATTGGACCATGAACTTCATGATAAGTGCTCAGGGTTTAAAAAGTATAATGGAAGTACACACACAATACCTTGAGTTCTATGCATTAATCAGACGTGGGAAGCACTTTATCGCAGATTGTGAAGGTTAACATTTGGCAAGTAGATCAATGACAGACCCTTTGACCTTTTTTGTCTGGATCCATTAGATAAAAAAGGCATAAAATGCAATTCATAAAAATTACTTGATTACACCTTTTATCTGATGACAAATTGTTCTGTTCTGTACCGATCTGTACTGTTTCAACTGAAATTAATTTAGATATTTTTTGTCCTGATTGAATTGCTCTAAGGGTCTGGAGATATAAAGTCTCATTAAATTATGAAATTCTTAAAAATAATTTTTGCGGCATTCTGGCATGATCTTATGTAATCTTTTTGACTCAAAGGCCGCACATCCAACACAATATTCAACCCAAACAAAAACAATACTTATTGATGTTGATTGAATTATTAATCTTGATTGCATGTTTTTCAGTTCATATTTAAGTTGGATTGTTTTAATGTATTAATAATACCATTAATAATAATTATGTTAACATTGAAATGGAAAATTTTACCTCTCTTATATTGCTATTTCTTGTAAAATAAAAAATAATTTAAATCATTTTTAAGTTACAGCGGGTAAAATAAGTATTGAACACGTCACCATTTTTCTCAGTAAATATATTTCTAAAGGTGCTGTTGACATGAAATTTTCACCAGATTCACCATGCATACAAAGAAAACAAAACAAATAAGTTCAGAAATTAAGTTCTGTGTAATAAAATGGAATGACCCAGGGAAAAAGTATTGAACCACCGAAATGTACTTAATACTTTGTACAAAAGCCTTTGTTGGTAATTACAGCTTCAAGACACCTCCTGTATGGAGAAACTAGTCTCATGCATTGCTCAGGTGTGATTTTGGCCCATTCTTCCACACAGTCTTTAAATCTTGAAGGTCCGGAGAAAAATGGTGACATGTTCAATACTTATTTTACCCGCTGTATAAATAATATTAATATTTGAATAAAAGGTGTCCATCAAATTAAGTACAATAGGTAACTATTTTGTTGTTGTGACAAGATAAAAGAAAATTGTAACAGGAAGAATGGGTCTTTTCTACTTTTTTTATGAAAAAAAAAAAAAATTGTATCATGATCAACTTTATTAAATTAAAATGCAAGTGCAAGGAAGCCAGTTTATTTACGCCACTTGACATTTTTCAAATGTTATTTGATCAAAATATATATTGATAATAGTATAAACAATTTGTGAAACCAACACCAATGCAAAGATAATTTTATTTTTATTATTAGTTTATTATTATTATTATTATTATTATTTTAAAAGATTCCTCCCTTTTATTCTCAATAATGTAAGACATCATTATTTGCCTTTAACCAAGTACAGTATTTCAACAATGCCGAGAGGATTTTCCAATATTTTCCATATGATAATAGGCCCAGTGTAAGCTTGATAATCTGGTAAATGCCCATAATCTTTGTGTTTATTCTTCATGCTGGCCACTGTCCTCTGAGCCCTGGCATGTCTGGCTGCTTGCCACAGGGTCAGCCCACTCAAGTGGAATTTAAAGGGGACCCTTTGAACTTAATAGGTTTTGACTGGCATGTGTTACATGCTTCAGTGCACCATTGATTGATCGCTTGTTTGCTAAATCACTGCTGGTTTCCTCTGTTTGGCAGACTGGTTACACAAGTGTGGTCACTTCAGCTCAGAGATTATAAGAAGGAGAAAAGGTGTTTTTTTCGGATAGACTGAATGTTAAAACAAAATAGAAGAAGAAACATTGAAGACAATGTGCAAAATCAAACATTAAGGGAATGATTTCAGATTTAGAAAACCGATTTTAAAAAGACAGAAAATATGAGGATGAACTGCTGATGATCAGTCCTGTTGATGGAGCCTCAATGGAGCAGCTTTCTATCTGATCAATGCTTTGGAGCATCTACACTTGCTGTGCCCCTCCTTTCTAGAGTCTCTCTCAGATGGCTTTTTACAGCTGAAGACAGGAGGGAGGTGCTGAGAGGTCACCTCTAAGGATGAATGCCATACAGTTAACCACAGAGGCTTCACTGTATGACACATTCCTCCTTATCTTCCATTGAGTGAGATATACACCTCTCCAGCACCAGGCCTTTTATCTGTGGGAGCTCACTGGGAAGCACTGATCAAATACAAGGGTGAAGCCTGTGCTTTTAAAACATTTGATTCAGAATAGAAATATGATCTCTATATATTAAAAATAATATTTTTTAAACAAATAAATAAATGAATACTTTTATTCAGCAAGGTGTCATTACATTGATCAAAGGTGACAGTAAAGACATCTAATGAAAGATTATCCTATTCATCAAAGAATCCTCAAAAAATGTATCACAGCTTCCCAAAAAATATCAAGAAGCACAACTGTTTTTAACATTGATAATTATAAGAAATGTTTCTTGAGCAGCAAATCAGTATATTAGAATGATTTCTGAAGGATCATGTAACACTGAAGACTGGAGTAATGATGCTGAAAATTCAGATTTTCCATCTCAGAAATAAATTATATTTGAAATATATTCAAGTAGAAAACAGTTATTTTAAATTGTAATCATATTTCACAAAATTGCTGTTTTTATTATAGTTTTGATTAAATAAATGCAGCCTTGGTGAGCATTAAAGACCTTTAAATAAATAAATACATAAATCAATCAATCACCAACCCCAACCAATATTGTTCAGCAGAATGCATGAAGTAAAACTTGATGTATTTTCCACATCAGCAAACTTTATTTAACCAAACAATTAAAATGTGATAAAAAAGAACAGACTATAAATTAATAATAATAATATTTATCATCATTAATAAATTAATAAATACACAATAAATAAATAAATAAGCAATGTTAAATTAATTACTAGTATTATTCATTTAAGTATTCAAATTTAGACTCAGTAGGTTAACTTCTAACAAGATGCATTCAATCTTAAATCTAGGAAAAGAGGATGCTAACTTTTTTAGTTTATCATTCTGTAATCGTACATATGCGAATTCAATCACAGAGCACGTTTAATTTCCTCCATTCCCGCAAATCTTTGCTTCTGCTCAAAGCTCTGGGTATTTCTTTTTGCCGTGGGAAACTATCTAAAGTAAACCGCATCTAAGTTGATTTGAGAGATTCATTCCTCCCTATGAACATTAGTTGAAACATGTTGATCTTGTATTGATTTGTGTTCCCCCGGACAATTGCATAGCCGGTAGTCCAAAACACAGAGACGCTCGACACAGCGGCGAGAGCAACAGTATGGCTACTACCACTGGGGTTAATTGTCTAATTAAATTGACTAAACAAGCATATGAATTGGGACTCAGCACCCCATCCACGCCTCATTGACTCATAGAACTGCATTAAACCGGAGATTGGCATCAAGTGTGCATCATGTTGTGAGGCCAGAATTTTAGAAAATAAGAGAATCATAGCTTTTAGCATGTTAACAGATCTTGTTTTTAATTTCCACAGGTTTGCGATGTCTGTTTCTTATTCCTTTTATCTTATCTAACAATTTTTCCTCTTTCCTTGTCTTGAGTGTTGGGAAGCTGTAATGAACTCTCAAGCGCTGCTGGATGGTCGATCCATTAGAGACGGTGAGGTTGAGATGAATCACCTTATTCAACCTGCCTTCCCCTTCAGAGCAGCCAGGGAGATCCATCACACTCAGCACAGGGGGAGCGTCACGGATCAGAACCGGCACTGGAACACCATGATGCTATACTTTGGAGAACAGCACAAAACACTTCTAAGGATTCTGAGCATTTGAAGCATTCAAAGCATCTGGTAATGCTATGATCAGAAGTTTAATGCAATGCAAGCTGCAAGAGGAACCTCTAAAGCCTTTTGATATCTGGAAAACTGTTTCCAGCAGGTCGCTACAAACGGATTGCGAGTAGAACATTAGTTGAATGTAAACATGAAAACATCACTGAATATCCTATAGAAAAAAATGTGTGCGCTACCACATTGCAAATCCTCAATCCGCAATCCGCATTTAAGCAGTTTGAGTACTTTCATCACGCAGTCTCTAAGCCATTGATGTGTATATCTACAGTTTGTGCTCCAGGTTGCTAAGCAACAATAATGATAGTGACCTTTGGAAATATCACTGGGATATGCTCCCCCTGGATTGAAGACCATGAGCACCCGGTTCTCAGGTAGATGAACTTATGTAGCAGACTTTTTGATAATACATTACTAAATACAGAATACTCATGTATGTAGAAATGTAGCTTAAACTGTTACTAGCACACACGTGAGGATGAAACAAATATATTAGTAGAAATATTAAATATTTTAGCAGTACATTTTTTAAAATAATTCTCATTACTTTCTTATATGTTCAAAACGTTCAAAAGGAGTCAGTAAGGGTTTTTTTTTTTTTTTCAATTTAAAAAAGGGCTTTTATTTAAATGAATAGTTTACCCTCATGTCATTCCAAACCTGTTTGAGTTCTTTCTTATGTTCAACATAAAAGAAGATATGAAGAGTTCAGATGCAAAAGCCTCTAAGTGCCATCTGAAATTTTCATCTAAAATTAGTATTTTTATCCAGCTCCTATGCGAAGGTTCAGTAATAGAGCAAGCTAGTATTAGAGGCCTTTTTTATTTTATTTCTTTGTATTACATTTTGTCATCATTTACTCACCCTCATGTTGTTCCAAACCTGTATACGTTTCTTTCTTATCTTGAACACAAAAGAAGATATTTTTAAGAATTTTGAAGAGCCAAACAGTTTTTGGTCCCCACAATATTACTGCAAGTAAATGCACTCTTGTAAGCATAAGAGACTTATTTCACAAACATTAATGTACACTTCCACCCATTTATTCCCTGCTATATTAAACCTTTTCTCTTACAAATGAATAGTGCATCAAAATCAAAGTGAAATAAGCCCATGATGTGTATATTCCCCCGGGTAAGCTTCAAGAGCAGGTTAACCTCCTTTATGTTCCTCAACCCATTATAATACTGTCCCTACAGTAGTATGTCTTATTGTTATTCTCCAGCATAGGTATATCTGATAGGAACAACCATAAACATTTTCATGACTGTTTGCTTTTTTGTCTCTGGAGGCCAATACATGGGAGTTTTGAATAAAAAAACCATGCTATTACTGAGTTGTTCAGAGGATGTCCGCTTGTGAAAATAGACAAATATGTGAGTAAACAAAGGAATGAATTAGATCACATAAGTATTGTTTTCTTTCATTCCCTTCACATAGGATTGTTATTGTGTGCTAAAAACTTACTGATATCACATAATGTATCTTTGCTATCTGCTTGAGAGCATTTTAAGCAAGAATGACAGGCCAGTGGTACAAAGAAGTGTTTAGCTCAAAAACAGAGCCTAGACGATTGTGTTCCTAACCATTTATGCGAATGGCAAATTTGTGTTTCTCTTTTCCTCTTGGAGAAATCCAGTGACGTGCAGCCTCAGTTGTATATCTCTATTCATAATTGATGGCCTGGGCAGACTAACACTTCAGCCCACTACACATGCAATACAGATTCAATCCATGTCTTGGATCCTACACCATGTCTACACTGAAACACCGAAAACAATAATGTGCTGTTATGTGTTTAATACATCCCTATGTAGAATTCAACCAAAATCTCCATTCGTGTCTTTTATTCCAGTGAGACCAAGGTAGTACAGTGTCCAGGCTGACAAAGCCAGCCTCAAAACCTTTGCTGACATTCAAAACGTCCATCAGAGTACAAGACAGCTTGATTTTGAAAGGACAGAGGATGTGGTCCACTACATGTTTGTTGGTCCCCAGGCTCTGGGTACAGTTCAGCAAGGACAGACCTCTTACCCTCTGTTCCCATAGCAACAAAGGCCTTGTCATCCCTAGCCGAGTGGATGTCACTGTCCTTCTCTAACTCCATAATGGGTTTGACCTCTGATCTCTGTCTGTCACTGCTCAGAGGACGTGACACACACTCCTCAAGTGTGAAAACACAGACTTGGCCAACTGCGCCGTCCGCTGAATCAGCTGCAACACCTCTTTTAGTAAGGGTTAAAGCACACTTAGCACTGTCAAATACTAAGTATTTAAAAGTGGCTTCATGAATATCAGTTAAAATGTTCAGGTATTTAAAAATTTGAATTTTGTTTTACTTATCTGAACTTATCTTACCTAACACTTTTAACCCTTGTGCTGTTCTGAAAATCCTTTACCTAATTAGTCGTTCCCGGTCAAAAATGGCCAGCCTTTTAAAAATTGCTTGCTACTATAACCAAATATTGGATGCAATCATCTTCTCATCTTCTATTCTTTCAATTAGCATATGTTTTGCATTTAGTTTTGGAACTAACAGCTTATGTAACTCTGTTTTGAGTGAAAAAAAGCATTATTTAGATAATTTTGGCAATGTTCACTCAAAAACTGACGTGCATAAGATCTCTTTGGGAAGTTGTTATGCCTTGTGTTAACAAAGTCAGTAAGTTTTAGTCCAACATAATTACATTAAGTAGCAATTTTTGGGAAAAAAAAAAAAAAAGTATCTCTCCAAGTCAAAATGACTGGAACACAACATGAAGGTATTATAAACAATACAAAGTGGTATAAAAGTGGTATAAACAATAAAAAATATATTATACAATATATAACTACTAAACAATATTGTCACGTATCCGGTCCATGAACTTCCGTCTGCTAGCCATCAGAGGTCACCCTTTCCATTTCATTGACTCTCGCACTACACACTGTTGCATATCACCCTGGACTACATATCCCATCATCCACTGCACTGATGACACACACAGTTGATTGCACACAGCACTGATTGCACACAGCTGTAATCAATCACACATCCCCTATTTAACACTTACAGAATACTCGGCCACACAAGGATCCAGCAGCTTTTCATGTGGACATTGGCCAGGTATGGACACTGCAAGACTGTTATTAACCCTCGAGCAGGGCTTGCGAGCGCTCGAGGATTATGTACAAGAGTATTTAGATCTTGCATATTTTTCTGATCTGCCTGACTGTGTGCTCATAGACTTTTTTTGTGAGGGTATCAATGAGCCTTTAAAGACACGATTAATCCGTGAGGGTCCCCGTTCTTCTCTAAGCGATTTTATGGATTATGCTCTGTTGTCTGTTGGTTCAGCGTTCACTGTGGGTATCGCAGAGGAACGCGACCCCACACTCACTCGTGTAATGGCGGCCGCACTAGAGCACACT
>NW_015537973.1:0-451 GCF_001515605.1 Sinocyclocheilus anshuiensis | reverse complement strand
GGTGTCTGCACGCACAGCTGGTATCCCCAAACCCACTCACTTTAGCCCTCCTGTTCCTGAACTGATTCCCCTGTCTAAAGCGCTTCCCTTGATGGGGATCGCTTTTTGGTGTGTTTGGGCTGCATACACCACCACAGAACTCCCAGAGGCGGCGGCGCCCACTATTAGGTCTCCAGAGGTGGCGGCTGAAGCTGCAGAATCTCCTGAGTTAGTGGTGCTCGCTGCTGTGTTCCCCGAAGCAATGGTGCCTGCTGCAGTTTCTCCAGCGGTGGCAGTGCATGCTGCAGAACCTCCCGAAGCGGCGGGGCTCGCTTCAGCTCCTTGCGTGGTGGTGACGCCCAGAAAGGCACTCACAGCCTGTCATGTCATAGTCGAAGGAACCGTTAATGAACTCTCCCTATTTTCTGATGGTCCTACTGTAGAACCTCCAGAGGTGGTGGCATCCACTGCA
>NW_015537972.1:1721939-1730978 GCF_001515605.1 Sinocyclocheilus anshuiensis | reverse complement strand
TAATGCTTTATTGGGTGGTTGTTCTGCACACTTAATAAACAAACTGCAGCTGGTCCAAAATGCAGCAGTTAAGAGTTCTTACTAGAACCAGGAAATATGACCATATTAGCCCGGTTCTGTCAACACTGCACTGACTTGATTGCAAAGATACTATTTAAACTGAGCTGGATGATGACATCACTGAATTCAATGATGAACTGCCTTTAACTGAAAATTGAGTGTTTACTATTGCCATTTTGCATTATTGACACACTATTTTCCTAATTAATGCTGTAGAGTTGCTTTGACACAATCTGTATTGATAAAAACGCTATATAAATAAAGGTGACTTGACTTGACTTGACTCCTTCGGGAAGGATGGGGCTTCCGCAACGTTCCTGTTCCAAGTGGAACGGGTACGTTTTCCCAGTGTCATCCAATCTCTCTGAGTGGGTAGTGCTACGATAACGGTGACTGGTCTTCTGGTTGCGAGCCCCGGCCTACACCAAAAAGGGGGCGCAGGAGGCTCACACAGGACACTGGAAGGGGCAGCATCCATGGTGCTTTGGTAGGGATCCCAATTCGTTGGTCACGATGTGACTTGTAGTG
This sequence comes from Sinocyclocheilus anshuiensis, assembly GCF_001515605.1. Taxonomy (NCBI): domain Eukaryota; kingdom Metazoa; phylum Chordata; class Actinopteri; order Cypriniformes; family Cyprinidae; genus Sinocyclocheilus; species Sinocyclocheilus anshuiensis. The sequence continues at coordinate 1,730,390 of NW_015537972.1, read as the reverse complement.
ACCGACTGAAAGGGAACATCTCAGTTACGTATGTAACCCTCGTTCCCTGAAGGAGAGAACGGAGACGTCACGTCCGTCATCACGACTGCTGTACCACCGCTGAGTGGCCGGGTAACCAGCTCGGCTCCTCAGCGAAAACCTGGTATGTGTTGCACCTGCTACCTTTTTATGCTCACGCTGTGATCAGCGGCAGCTGGATGCAATTGTCGCATGCCAATGTCCATTAGCTCGTTTAATTAACACTCGAAGTAGATTGGTCTCTCGAAGCGAGAACCCAATTCATTCAAAAACAGTGCCATCATAATGATGATTAATTACTCACATAGAGAATCACAAAATTGATGTGTGCTGTGCTGTTAAGTTCAAGGGCATTCATGCTATACATAGTATCAGACTGAAGGGAATTAAACAGACTCATGCTGCTTATGGGGATCAGCAGGCTATTCAAATTACAAAAAAAAAAAAACAGGAATGATGAGGTTTTATGTCTTGAAAAAAAGAAAGACAGAAAGGAAGACTTTGAGACATTTATTAAGGACTGTCACATGTTCCCTACAGGTATGTCAAAAAAAGTACATTTAAAGGGTTCGCGGACAAAGGCCCATTAAAATAAATTGCCAATGGACGCATAATTACCCGAAGGGACCGTAGGGTGAATTTGGATCCCGTTAGCCTGTTATTTAAAGGACAATTGGGACGTTTCTGCTAACCCCACATTCCGCGTTCTCCGATTTGCTTCCCCCGGAATAGGGGTTTTTTGGACACCTATTGGGGGGCGACACCCACCTGTGGACCCCTCCCCCCCATCCATGGACCCTTTAAATGTCCATTTTCAATCATTTTTAGGGGTATAACAGTGTAGTCGCTCCCAAATCCTACTATCTGTCCATTCTCCCTTTGAGTGAATGGATGGGGCTATTACCCCAGGGGCCTGTACGTCCCACCAAAGTACTATTTGTCCATCTCTCTACCAGGTACATGGGAGTCACTTGGGCTAGGGGTAGGGATGGGCAATATGGGCTTAAAAATATATCACAAAGAAATTTTAACTGAGGAAACCTGAAGACAATAAACATGCGATTGCACAAAATATATGGTATCTGTGTTCTTCAAGCAATCTTGGGTATTTTTTATAAGGATAGAGTATATTTATAATACAATGCTAATCGACATAGCCTTTATCACTGTATATAATGCTATAAAATAGTATGATTTCTGCTTCATTCTGTGATACGAAACCACGTCTGATCACAAAAAGAAGTTAATATGGAGAAAAAGCATGTCAATAAATTACAATATCTTTGTTGGACAACAGGTTTGTAAATGACTCGTACTACAGTAGCACATGTGCGACACAGTTTTACATGTGTATATTTACTCAAGGCTCAGACCGATTTTTGTCGCAACAGAAATATGTCAACAACTAGACTTTATCGTTATTATCGCGGGAAGACGAATTCTTATTGTGTGAAGAATTTTTACCGGTATATCGCAAACGATAAGATATCGCCCATCCCTAGCTAGGGGCCCCATCCCATGAACCCACTATTTGTCCATTTCGCCGCTATTGTGCCGGAACGACTCTTTGACCCCCACTGACCACTTGCCCCCGCCCCCCACGTCCCACAAACCCATTATTTGTCAGTTTACCCACTATATTCACAGAAAGCATCCCCAAGTTGTCAGGCAGGGGGCAGGCGCCCTCGACCTGCGGATGCTCACTGATGCCCTCCCTGGCTGTTTAAATGACGTCCAAAGCAAAGCCGCTCCGATCGACCAGTGCTCTAGGCTGTGCACTTCGTGGGGCCCTACCAACACCCCTGTCAAATTTGGGACCACTAGCACCTTTAAAAAAAAAAAAACACTCTCCATTTATTTGAATTCAGTTGGTCTAGCGGTTTCGTGGACACGGCTCCGAAAGGGCCGATCGACTAGAGGGCACCATTTGCATATTGTCAGGGGTACCTTTAGTGGGCGGAAAAGTTTGGTGACCCTACGAACTCATCCAGGGGTCAAAAGGTAAAAAATGGTACAGCGCATCCACGAAACAGTTACTCGTTTAAATGCAACGTGGGACGTCTCCCGTATGGAGACGGAAGGTCATTGGGCCTCGAAACTTGGCACGCACATCCGTCGTGGGTCCCCCGTTCGGGCCCATGATTTTGAGTGCCCTGGTGGCTTCCTAAGCCTTTTAAGTCAAGCCGCGTGTCTCACTGAAATCGAGCCTGTTTCTAGGCCTCTGCCATTGACTTCAATGGCCGACGAAGAAATGGATGAAAAATCAGGAAAAATACTTTTTGGGGCCCCAGGCCTGGGCCCTTCCGGCACTTCACTCCAGGGCTCCTGATGCAACTTCGTGTGCAATTTGGGCCCACTGGGACCTTTCTAAATAAATCCCACGTGCCACTTATTTGAACTGGTTTGGCCTAGTGGCTTCGTGGACGTATCTCAGAAAGGGACGATCGACTAAAGGGCGCCATTTGCATATCGTAAGGGTCCCTTTAGCAGGCAGAAAAGTTTGGTGACCCTACGAACTCTTTCATGGGTCAAAAGGTCAAAAAAGTTACCGCACGTCCACGAAAAGGTACACGCTTAAATGGGGAGAAGGCCATCCCCCGTCCAGAGACCATAGGACATAGGGCCCCAAGATTCGATATTCTCCCTTTTCAGGGGCCCCTCGCTCACAGCCCCGAAGTGCAAAGCCATAGGACCTTCCGAAAAAGCTACTCTCCCGATCAAAAATCATTCAAAAGGCTCAGAGTGAGTATAAGGCAGAGAGGCCTGCAGCAAAGATTTTGTGCAAAGGCCCCAAATTTTTTTTTCCACTTTAGGACCGGGGAGCCTCAGTACCTCGCTCGGGGTTGCCCCAAGAGCAACGGTGAAAAATTTGGGGCCCCTGGTACCTTTCTAAATAAATCCCACTTACCACTTATTTGAATTGGTTTGGCCTAGAGGCTTCGTGGACGTGGCTCCGAAAGGGCCGATCGACTAGAGGGCACCATTTTCATATCGTCAGGGGTCCCTTTAGCAGGTGTAAATGTTTGGTGACCCTACGAACTCATTCAGGGGTCAAAAGGTAAAAAATGGGACTGCGTGTCCACGAAACAGTTACGCGTTTAAATGCGAAGCGGGACGTCTCCCATATGGAGATGGAAGGTCACTGGGCCTCGAAACTTGGCACACACATCCGTCGTGGGTTCCCCGTTCGGGCCCACGAGTTTGAGTGCCCTGGTGGCTTCCTAAGCCTTTTAAGTCAAGCTGCGTGTCTCACTCAAATCGAGCCTGTTTCAAGGTCTCTCCCATTGACTTTAATGGCAGACGGAGAAATGGATGAAAAATCAGGAAAAATACTTTTTGGGACCGCAGTCCTGGGCCCTTCCGGCACTTCAGTCCAGGGCTCCTGATGCAACTGCGTGTGCAGTTTGGGCCCCCTGGGACCTTTCTAAATAAATCCCACTTGCCACTTATTTGAATTGGTTTTGCCTAGCGGCTTCTTGGACGCGGCTCTGAAAGGGACCTCCGACTAGAGGGCGCCATTTGCATATTGTCAGGGGTCCCTTTAGCGGCCGGAAAAGTGGTGACTATACAAACTCGTTCAGGGGTCAAAAGGTCAAAAAAGTTACCGCACGTCCACGAAACAGGTACACGCTTAAATGGAGAGAAGGACGTCCCCCGTCCGGAGACCATAGGACATAGGGCCCCAAGATTCGATATTCTCGCTTTTCAGGGGCCCCTCGCTCACGGCCCCGAAGCGCAAAGCCATAGGACCTTCCAAAAAAAGCAACTCTCCCGACCAAAAAATAATTAAAAAAGGCTCAGAGTGAGTATAAGATAGAGAGGCCTGCAGCAAAGATTTTGTGCGAAGGCTCCAATTTTTTTTTTCCCACTTTAGGACCAAGGGGCCTCAGTACATCGCTCGGGGTTGCCCCAAGAACCATGGTGAAAAATGTGGGGCCCCTGAGACCTTTCTAAATAAATCCCACTTGCCACTTATTTGAATTGGTTTGGCCTAGCGGTTTCGTGGATAAGGCTTCGAAAGGGCCGATCGACTAGAGGGCACCATTTGCATATCATCAGGGGTCCCTTTAGTGGGCGGAAAAATTTGGTGACCCTACGAACTCATTCAAGGGTCAAAAGGTCAAAAATGGGACTGTGCGTCCACGAAACAGTTACGCGTTTAAATACGAAGCGGGATGTCTTCCGTATGGAGACGGAAGGTCACTGGGCCTCGAAACTCGGCACGCATATCTGTCGTGGGTCCCCCATTCGGGCCAGCGAGTTTGAGGGCCCTGGTGGCTTCCTAAGCCTTTTAAATCTGGCCGCGTGTCTCACTGAAATCGGTCCTGTTTCTAGGCCTCTCCCATTGACTTCAATGGCAGACAGAGAAATGGATGAAAAATTAGATTCAATTAGAAAATACTTTTTGGGGTTCCAGGCCCATTTAACCCGTCGCTCCGGGGCTTCTGACGCAACTCTGTGTGTGATTTGGGCCCTGTGGGACCTTCCTAAAAAAGTCCCGCTCTCAATTTATTTCAATGGGCTTACTGTAGAGGGTTCGCGGACATGGCTCGGAAGGGTCTGATCGAGCCGAATTCGAAATCTTTGTCTCAAGGGAACTCCCTTGAGTGTACGTAAATTTTGGTGTTCCTAAAACCTTTTTTAGGGGTCAAAAGGTCAGAAAAGGGGCGAGCACATGTCAGTATTTTTCACTAAATATTTTTGCTGATTTTTTTTAAAGGTCTTTCCAAATGCTGAGGACTTTGCGGCCCTGATGTACAACATGGAAAAGGGCCACAGTCAAGCATTCGAAGCCCCTAGGGCCTAGCCCCAATATGAATGTTATTTTTAATCAAATATAAAGAAACATCCCATTCCCAATATATTCAGCGGGCCATTCATAGTGGTTCCGTGGACATTCCTTTTTTAAGCAAATTACACTGTTTTATGACCTGAAAGTTGCATGAATGGGCGCCCCCCCAATTGTGTGCATTAACAACACAGGTGGTGGCCCCACCACCTCAGCTGGTTGCCCCACCCCTCCAGGTGATGGATCCACCACCCCCACCCCTCCCCGGAGATCATCAACCAGGAGATCCTGGACATAATGGGTAGGACTCCATGTATCATCTTAATTCTGAAAGTGCTGCAGATACTCCACAAATGGTAGACTAAATGGATTGTTGGTTTTACAGGTGACATGGGAATCCGACAGACCTTTGATGAGTTAAAAACAATTAACTTTGTTGATTTTTTTAAAAGGTTTTTTATTATTATTATTTGTTGTATTTGTAGTTTTACAAGTGAAGTGTTTTAATGGTTCAATAGTGTTCTAAAAAGTTCTTAATATTGTGTTTTCAATATTTTATATTTAATAAATATTGTATCAATCATGTTCTAATAAAAACTTATGTTATAATAAAACTTTTCACTTTATTCTTGAGTTCAGTTGAGGTTTTTAATTGATAAAAGTAACTTTAAACTTGAACTTTAATTGGTTCAAGTATAAATGGACATGTCCATTTGTAATTTATTTAACAGGCCCAGCTTCGTGGCTTATCTCATTCAATAACTGGCAAGTGGGATAGGTGTTTCTCATTTATTGAATGGGATTGATTTCACAGGATAGCGCACAATCATCCCACTAACCTATTATACCATTCCCATTCAATAAATTGAAAATGGACACATAACCATCCTGAAATTTCTTCAATGGGATCAGTTAAATAGATTGGTGGACAATCATCCCCATTCAATAATTCGCACATGGACACATCCTACTTCCAATTTATTTAAGGGCATCATCCCACTAATCTGTCATACTGATCCCACTGAATAAATTGAAATTGGGATAATTGTCCACTTACGTACTATATATTGTCCCAATTCAAACTTATTGCATGGGCACCATATCGTGTTTATTTTGACATTTTAAATCAAGGTCCAATCATGATAAAAAAATTATTTTACTGCACTCAGCAGGTCCCCCTGAGTCCATAGCACCCAGTTTAGTGCCAAACTTCCACTATCCACGAAACTAAGACAGGAATGCAAGTTTGATGGCTCTAGAGCCTTCCAGAGCTGAGATATGGAGATCCCACTCGCAATTTATTCAATTGACTGAAATAGTGGTTTCATGGATAGTGGCAGTTTGGCACTAAACTGGGAATACCACGACTGAGGTGCCCTTGAGCAAGGCACCGAACCCCCAACTGCTCCCCGGGCGCCGCAGCAAAAAATGGCTTCCCACTGCTCCGGGTGTGTGTGTGTTCACTGCTGTGTGTGTGCACTTTGGATGGGATAAATGCAGAGCACTAATTCCTAGTATGGGTCACCATACTTGGCCACATGTCACTTCACTTCACTTTTAACCTGTTATAGCTATTCCATTCATTAAATGGCAAATGGACACATGTTCCACTTGCAATTTATTGTATGGGAACACTTTAAGGGGTAAGTGGACAATCATCCCACTAAACTACTATAGCGATCCCATTCAATAAATTACAAATGGACACAGATCCCAATTGCAACTTATTGAATGGGAACGCTTTAAGTGGTTAGTGGACAATCATCCCATTAACCTATTATAGAGATCCCATTCATCAAATGGCAAATGGACACTTGTCCCACTTGCAATTTATTGTATAAGAACACTTTAGGTGGTTAGTGGACATTTGCCCACTTTAGTGGGTAATCTGAGAAATATTGGGTCTGTGGGATGGGGGCGTGGCGTGGCTAGGCAGTTGTCAGCAGGGCATTTGCCCACTTTAATGGGTAATCGGACAAATAGTGGGTTCGTGGGATGGGGTGTGTCTTGGGAGTGGTCAGCGGGGGTCTGGGGGTCATTGAGCACTTTAGTGGGTAATTGGACAAATAGTGGGTTCATGTGATGGGGCGTGGCTTGGGAGTTGTCAGTGGGGGTCCGGGGTTTATTGCGCACATTAGTAGGTAATTGGACAAATAGTGGGTCTGTTGGACGGGGCGTGGCTTGGGACTGATCAACGGGGGTCTGGGGGTTATTGAGCACTTTAGTGGGTAATTGGACAAATAGTAGGTCCAGGGGAAGGGTGTGTGGCTTGGGAGAGGTCAGCGGGGGTCCGGGTTGCGCACATTAGTAGGTAATTGGACAAATAGTGGGTCTGTTGGATGGGGCGTGGTTTGAGACTGATCAGCGGGGGTCCGGGGGTCATTGAGCACTTTAGTGGGTAATTGGGAAAATAGTGGGTCCATGGGAAGGGGGCGTGGCTTGGGAGAGGTCAGCGGGCGTCCGGGGTTCATTGCACACTTTAGTGGGTAATTGGACAAATAGTGGGTCCGTGGGACGGGGGCGTGGCTTGGGAGTGGTCAGCGGGGGTCCGGGGGTCATTGCGCACTTTAGTGGGTAATTGGACAAATAGTGGGTCTATGGGATGGGGGCGTGGCTTGGGAGTGGTCAGTGGGGGTCCGGGGGTCATTGCACACTTTAGTGGGTAATTGGACAAATAGTGGGTCTGTTGGACGAGGCGTGGCTTGGAACTGATCAGCGGGGGTCCGGGGGTCATTGCCCCTTTTCGTTTTCATTTAAACATATTAATAGCCGCAGAAATGTTCATGGAATGTACATAGCCTACATTACAATGAAACGAAATATTATATCAAACATTGCCTGTTTTCTTTTTAATTTTAGCATATTAATAGATTAGTAGAATAAAGACCAAAGATTACCTGTTAAGATTTACCCAAAACGAATTATATCTTATGTTTATCCACTACAGAGACATCAGAGACAGCGGCAAATGTCAGAAGGACTAGCCGAGTTGGGAACTGGTGATGCTGTTTGTAGAGTTGTTCAGTCATCTTCTGCTGAGATCTTGAGGGATTTAATGTCTTCACAGCAGGTGTTTATCACTAATGCTCAATCAGCACTTAATTAATCACATAATTATCTCATTAACTTTAACACTGAAGCAGTGTTACTTTAACACTCTTTTAGAGTGGGACCATATACGCTCCGAGCAGTTAATTTAACACTCAGGATTTGACTCTGTAGTTTTACTGGTTTAAATGTATAATTTATAATTTAAATGTACTGGCGAGTATTAACTACGGCTACTCACAAATCAGGCAACCAACTGGACCTTATTTACACACGACACTGCTCCACTGATCATGTGCTGGTTACTGCACTACACACCTCGGATCACTTCCTCCTCACTCTTAACCTCAACATGGTTCCTGACACAACACATACCCCTACACATGTCACTTTTCGACGTAACCTACGCTCTCTCTCACCCTCCCGGCTATCTGCTATGGTTTCGTCTTTGCTTCCTTCCCCTGAACAGTTATCATCTCTTGATGTTAACCGTGCTACTGATACTTTCTGCTCCACTCTTACATCTTGTTTAGACACTGTCTGCCCCTTGTCTTCCAGGCCAGCCCGTACCACCCCTTCTGCCCCTTGGCTATCTG
>NW_015537972.1:1720167-1721157 GCF_001515605.1 Sinocyclocheilus anshuiensis | reverse complement strand
GTGTGTGTATGTGTGTGTGTGTGTGTGTGTGTGTGTGTGTGTGTGTGTGTGTGTGTGTGTATGTACACACCTTGCTACGTGTACTGTGTTAGGCTAACCGAGACTTGTCATTTGCACTCATATATTGTTGCTCTTTTGTTAGTTTTGACTGCTTTTATTGTCCTCATTTGTAAGTCGCTTTGGATAAAAGCGTCTGCTAAATGACTAAATAAATAAATAAATAAAATGTGAATTGGTGCTGTTACCGTTCTAACCAGTCAGACAAATCATTTTCACCTGGTGTACAATAAAACAGGAGGCATGCAGCAGAATTTTCATTTTTGGGTGAACTATCCCTTGTTAAAAAAAAAAGGTGTGCTTATTTGTATTGAATGCGACTTGCAGTGTCCTTTAAATCTTAAAATAAATATTTAATAAAAAATGTTACATTTTGATAATATAACAATAAAAAAGGCCATGTATGTGTACTTAAAATTAGATATGCACCGATTTCAATTTTCTTGGCCGATTCCAATTTCCCATTTTTCGTTAGTGTGATCTGCCGATACCGATTCCCTGCCGATTTATTTTCTTTCTAAGAACTATAATTGACAGCATATACAAACAAGGCAAACTCTACTTTTCTTCAAGGCAAAGTTTTATTTTCATAAAAAACAAAGTAAAAAGTCAGTAATAAAATAATAAGAAAAAAAAGTCAAACAACAGCACAAATAAATGCAATAGAATAAAGAGAGCTATGAAACTAAGTTTTTCACGTTAGGTAAGTTTTTATTCAGGTAAGAAATACTACAGAAATTAAAGTAATCAAATGTAAAATAACACATCCAGTGTTACTTTACATTTGATTACTTTAATTTCTGTAGTCTTCATTGTAAAAATAAAATACAGATTAATGCTTACCATTAAAGTTATAAAACGTATATAGTCAAGAGCAGAAAATGATTTTCTTTGTCTTTTGTTCTTTGATTAACATGACAAGACAGCAGCAGG
>NW_015537972.1:1718247-1719595 GCF_001515605.1 Sinocyclocheilus anshuiensis | reverse complement strand
ATACTCGCCAAGATGGGCATTTTGACATAATTTTGTATGTATTTGAATGTTTTAGCATAGTTAGCCACTCATTTAGGTATTTGTGGCTCACAAGCTGTTTGAGAGTGAGTGTGGCTTGTGGGCTCCACTAATATAGATCAGTGGTGGTGCACGCACTTTTGGTATAAGCGCGAAACCTGTGAGAATGACTATAATGCGCAATACACTATTTGCATTACACACAAAAGCACTATTTAACCGGAGCGAATGAGACGTGTGTGAAGAGAGAAGGGGTCGTCAGAGAGAAGAGAGCGAGAATGCGTGGCTGATGTTATTGCCTGTGCCGCTGGTAACAAAATGGATCGGCTCGGAATCGGAAAGAAGTGAGACCGACCGACCGATCACCGATCCGGGCCGATCATGAGGAAAATCGGCCGATTCCGATTCCTGGCCGATCGATCGGTGCATCTCTATCAAAATTGTTATATATCTTAGCCCAGCTGTTTTAAACAGTTTCTAGGGTTACTGTTATGTAATTTTATATTAGTGCTACCAGTATTATAACATCAATATTGTAACTTATTTGTAACATTTTAATTTTTTATTTAGTGCAATAGGCCTATTTTGTCATTGCAACATTTTAGTGCAATTTTCACTAACAACTGCAATTGGGTTTATATTGTATACCTAAATTATCCCACCGGTACCGCTATTGTGACCATCAAGATGTTTACTCATTCTATGACCACACTCAACAAAACTGAATATATGTGAATTCATATATGAATACTAGACACCTTAAAGATAATGTGTACAAATAAATCTTTGTTATATCTTTATGTTAACATACTTTACTAGCCTTTCATTTTGGAGCTTTGATGCAGCCATTATTTTCTCAAGGTGGAAACAGGAAATAAACTAGCTCGAAATCGGAAAGAAGTGAGACTGACCGACCGATCACCGATCCGGGCCGATCATGAGGAAAATCGTCCGATTACGATCCCTGGCCGATCGATCGGTGCATCTCTACTTAAAATGAGAACACTGACTGTTTCTTAACATAATTTAAGTCATTATGTTTTATGTAACTGTTTTGTTGTTTAACTGTGGTGCATTATTTTATATTACATTTAAAGTTAATATATTTAAAATGTACTAAATTGCTACTTCATCATTACAAATGTGTAATTACAAATAATAGGGATGCACCGGTACCACTTTTTCCAGTACTCGCCCGATACCGATACTTTTATTTTTGGTACTTGCAGATACCGAGTACCGATACCGATATTTTTATTGCATTTGTAAATGTTTTAAATATTGGGTACAGAAACCAAAAGAGTATGTATAATGTTAGCTGGTTAACTTC
>NW_015537972.1:1707950-1716607 GCF_001515605.1 Sinocyclocheilus anshuiensis | reverse complement strand
GATGCAGAATAGTACAGCCTAGCGCATTTCACACAGGCTGTTAGTTTCACTTTCGCCTGAAAGTCGTGTATGCCTAAGGTTGAAAATACATGATGTTTATAGTGAATGCCCCTATAAATGGTCTTATTTTTATGATTCAGTTTTAATCCAAATGATGCGTGTGCTAAGTGAGTGAACATCAAAGATCACACAACAGAATTGCGCGCTCTCTCTCTCTCTCTCTCTCGCTCTCTCTCTCTCCCTACTGTTAAGTAACTCGAGCATTGTTTTACTTACTTGTTTTTGACATATCCGACCGAACTACAAACTTTCCAGTGATGTCTGTGAGAAAGGTATATTCACTCGACAAGCTCGCGCATCTGCGCCACCGCGCGCTCAATCCACTCAGCGTGCTTTGTTTATCAGCTCGCTCACATCAGCTTTACAGGCGTTAATACTGAATGTTTAACATTATATTCATTGCATACATATACTTCGTAGTAGACATCCTTAACTCCTTTCTGCTGTCTGTTGTTCTGTTGTCGGTGTTTCTTTGTTTGAATATGGCGCTTATCACATGCCATTTGGTATCGGGGCATTTTAACGAGTACGAGTACGAGTACAGGAGACCAGTATCGGGCCCGATACCGATACCAGTATCGGTATCGGTGCATCCCTAACAAATAACATTAAAAACATGGCATAAAAGTAAAATGCATTACAGTACATTTTAGTTTATCATAAATGATTGTCAGTATACATTCAGAATTACATTTTAACATTTTACATTTTACATTTAACCAAAGACAAATACTTATGAAATTACATAAAAAGATGTTACGTCCTACTGAATTACATACAAAATAATTTAAACTAATAATAAAAAATAAAAAAAACATTTTCATTGTCTGAAAACATTACATTCAGTTTGCACTTAAGTATATTCTTTCAAAGTGTTCACTTTGTAAAAGTATGCTAAAGTGTACTTTTTATTTTTATTTATTAATTTTATTTATTTATTTCATTATTTTTATAGGGATCTATTTAAGCAAGATCAACTGTTGGACATGATGCATTTATTGTTTAATGCTGTCACTGTGTAATTAATGCAGATGTTTGAAGATGTATGTGAACTTCAGAATGTAGGTGATATGAGGACGTACCAAGTTCAAACTGATCTGAGCTGTTGTTGCATGTCTGCCGGACCTCCTCACTGTCCCAACCTAGAGGATACAGAGCACATCCTGAACCGATGAGCAGACCTGCAAAAACAGAGAGAGAACAAGACATGAATAACGTTACTCATGTATAATAGATTAAACACACGCAGAATGTTTTAGTTGTGTTTTATAAGAATAAGATTCCCAACCCTAAGTATTACATTTTTTTGTGTAACTGAAATCACAGTTTGTACTATAGACATGAATGATATATCAAATCTGGCCTGTGCTATTATTTTTCTAAGTGATCAGACTTACAAAAATGCCATATAAAGGGATATGCTCATCAACCACCTTCAGTGCTGGAGCTCACAATCAACTTCCAAAGAGCTGTCTGCAGCCCACAAGTGTTAACAACGATTGCTGAAGTGAGAACTCCCTCTAGCGCACACCTCTATGCTTATAAATGGAAAGTCTTTGAGAGCTGGTGCTCCTCAAGGGAGAAGGACCCAGTTGTTTGCACAATTCCAGTTATCTTGTCCTTCTTACAGGAGTGCTTAGATGGCAGCTGTGCCTTCTACACTCAAAGTGTGCATTGCCACTATATCGACCTTCCACAGCGAGGTTCACAGGCCGTCAGTGGGCAGGAATGGTCTGGTAATCAGATTTCTATGTGGTACGAGATGGCTAAACCCTCCTCACACATCTACTATCCCCACTTGGGGCCTAACTTTGGTTCTGAAAGCTTAGGCATGGCCTCCCTCATCACTCCCTTCTTGAATCCTGTTGATACAGCAAAGCTAGTCTTATGGTACATGTAAGTCCGTAATCACCTGCTTTGTTATCATGTTGTGCGTCGCTGACTCTTTTTGAGTCACTTTGAATGAATCACTGTATCGGTGTTGTTAAATCAAGAACAGCTGCAATCAGATCAGTTCAATTTGCAAATGGATTGTTCAGTGTGATTTGTGAACTGTTTCAACAGGTTAATTAAAAAGAATCAGTTCTTTCACAAATTGGAGAGAGTCTCAGAGGAGGTGGTGATTTTATTAGCTCAAAATAAAGTGGAACGATATGTTTTTTTAATTAAATGCGTAAAAAGTGTGATATTATGCATCTATTATGCATGCATTTAGTACTAATGCCTAATGAAATAAAAGTAAAGAAAAACACTGTCCACCACTGATTTTTGCAAGTATGATGGAGCTTTTTATAAAGTATTTAATTCCCATTCGACAGAGAGAGAGAGAGAGAGAGCGAGATTGATTACATTGTACAGAAGAGAGAAAGATGTAAAATTTGCCGTCACTCCCGACGTTGTAGCAGCATTAAATAGTTTTCTGTAATTTAATGCCATTAAAATATATTAAAACATTCTAATTTATATTAGAATACAGAAACTGCCTTTAATCCAAAAATGAGGTCAGTAACAATCAAAGCTTCTTAGTGATAAAAAAACCCTCCTAAAATTATCATAGAACTAAAAATGGACTGAGCTCAGTTGAACCCTTGTTAAAACTAGTGGGCTGCGGCCAGGTCCCCAGTGCCACATAAAGATAGTGCACCTTTTCTCCAGATTACCATGAGTTGGGGTCTTGACACAAATTCCCTTCTCACGCCAGCTGCTGTCTCCGGATAGATGCACAAGTCCTTGGCTAAGGGGCTTTTCTATCACATTATTCTAATCCTTTCCAATTTTTCCCTCATCAGTTTTAGCGGGGCCAGAGAGAGAGAGGGATAGGTACTGTGAGGCTCGATGATTAACCCCCGTCACACTACACAGACTTACTGATAGGAATTACGTTAAAGGGGTCATATGATGCGATTTAAATTTTTCCTTTCTCTGTGGAGTGTTACAAGCTCTTGGTGCACAAAGAAGATCTGTAAAGTTGCAAAGACTAAAGTCTCAAATCCAAAGAGATATTCTTTATAAAAGTTGAGTCAACCACGCCTACCTAAATGGCTAGTTCTAACATGCCCCCACACGCCGGACGCTCCTTCGTCAAATCCGCCGGCCGCGCCGTTCTCAATCACGCCGCCCGCCTCCCCTCACTCTAGGCCTCCGGCCTCCGCTCACTCTAGCCCGTTGTGTGTTTCGTTGTGAAAGCGAAACTACTTTGTTTGGCATTCCAAAAGAGGACACGACTAGAAATCAGTTGTTAAGTTGTATTTACAACATACAGTTAACCCAAATATTCAGATGTGTCCAGTACATTTTATGGAGGACTGTTTCTTGATCCTGGTAAAGTAGACTAATGCCGTAGTCTACAATGCAGACTTTTTATATTTAAAGAATTTGCCACTGACCTTAAACCGCATAAACACATTTCATTACACCAAATAATGTTCTTTTTAGCAACATCACATGACCCCTTTAATCTATACACTGCTGTACACAGTTTGAGCAAGGTGGGAGATGTCCTTACAGACACACACACACACCCACGCAAAAAGACGTTGAGATATTAATCCGGACTTGAGAGATGCAATCATAAAGGCCCTCTAGAATGTATATTAAATTAATTAATTATATAAATATGTATATTATATTCCTATTACTTGTTTCGCTTCTGTTTCAGTTTTTATAACCATTTCTTACTATGTGTAAGTAAGTTGTTGTTTTTTAGCATGTAAGTTTGGCAGTGTTATTTTGTAGGATTACTGATAAACTACTGTCATTTGATTTGTATTATTTGTATTTGTTATTTATTTTAATTTTAGTTAAATGATGTCTGAATTTATTATGTCTGTATAGGTCTTTTATTAAGTTTTATTTAATTTGAGTTATTTTAATACTTCAAACCAAATGGAAACGAAATATATTGATATTACTTGTTTCGCTTCTGTTTCAGTTTTTTATAACCATTTCTTACTATGTGTAAGTAAGTTGTTCTTTTTTAGCATGTGTGTTTGGCAGTGTTATTTTTTAGGATTACTGATAAACTACTGTCATTTGATTTGTATTATTTGTATTTGTTTTTTATTTAAATTTTAGTTACATTATGTCTGAATTTATTATGTCTATATAGGTCTTTTATTAAGTTTTTAGTTTTATTTAATTTGAGTTATTTTAATACTTCAACAAACTAAATGGAAATGAAATAATATATATATTGAATTTATAAATGTGTATGTACATATACAGTACATATGTATGTGTGTGTGGTTGTACATACACATATGTAGTTGTTTTTTTGGTGTTTGGCTTAGTGTTATGTTAGAATCATTATTATACCCTTATACCTTTTGTTCTTTAATATTTTGAATTGTTTTTAGCTTTGTTTTTTGTTTTTCATTTAAATGTTAAGTTTTGAAATTTTGTTGTATGCATTTGTCATTTTTATTTAATCTCTTTATTTTACAATGTGTATAGTATTTATAAAGTTTTAGCTTTTAGTTTTGGATCTGTTTTTAGTTGTTTTAATACTACAATTGATTACTTCTGTTGTCCTCATTTGTAAGTCGCTTTGGATAAAAGCGTCTAATAAGTGACTAAATAAATAAATAAATATTAAGACATCATCACAATGTCCATTTACATTTGGAAGTGTGAATTAGAAATGTCTTATTGATTCCAATGTTTTTTAAAGGCAAGCTCTAAATGAAACTATGTCACACCCTCAAAAAATGCATAACTGTATCTAGTTGTAAGATAAAAGATGACAGCTTCTTATACATTATGTCAAAGAAAGAAGCAGATCTAACCGTTTTTTTTTTATGAACACAACAGTAATCTGTACAGAATTTTATAAAAAAAAAAAAAAGAAAGAAAGAAAGAAAGAAAAGCTAATCTAGGAGCGTGTCAAAGAGAAATGCAGAAGAATGACGAGGCAGCATAAATAAGACAAGACAATAGGTGCTTCTCAAACAAAAGGCTGCATCCTAGTGAGTCTGCATGCTGCATGGTTACGTTAAATCTGCAGTCCGTAACTTTTTTTGTGTTCAAAATTTACACAATTTATATAATAGTACACCATGAATCCATTTTCCAAACCGTGTTTTTGGCTTGTCCTGAATCACTACGGTACACCGATAATAAGTGTTTATATTTGGACTATTTTAGACTAGTTCGGGTAGGTACCGCTGTGGAGAAGCCCAGTACCTGCGTGATTCTTCATGAACATAAACAGAAAGAAGTAGCTCCGGCCACAGTGTTCTTCTGCAAGACGCACGCATTTCTGTTTATTAAGCGCAATAGCGCCAAAAGTTACGAACTGCAGCTTTAAGAATTCCTTCCCAAGACTTCATGGGCATGTTTTATTAAGTAGTTCCCCCATTTCAGTCATTAATTTGTGGTCTCAATATCTTGTACACTTAATATTTAAATATATTTTAATATGTAAAAAAATTATATGAAATACTATACATAAATAATAACATAAAATACAATGGAAATGTCATTTATTTCCCTTTAACCAATAAACGTTTTGTGGCTATACATTATGGAGAGCTTACGAACAAGTCCTGCTTTAAGAATATGGGATTACATCTCTGCCACAATTCTGCGCACGAAAGATCATATTTTGAGTGCACGAAAGATCATATTTTGAGCGCGCAAAAGTGCGTTTTGCACGCGCGCGAACTGAGTTTTGTGGAGAAAATGTTTGTCTCGCAAAGAAGAAAGTATTTTGAGCGCACAAAAATCTATTTTGCATTTAAAATAAGTTTTTGGATGTGTGCAGACTCTTTTGCGCGTGCAACGTTTCACTAGCTTGCTCACCTGATGCCCGCCCTCAGTGCTCTATAAATGCCAACAGCTTGCTTGCTCAACACAACCCAGCGTTACAATATGCCATAATTCCAGCCAATCAGAGACGAGGCTGCTAAATTCTGATTGGCTGCCTTGACAACCAATCACAACATTCCTTGCATTACCTCGACAGCAGAAGAGGAAAAATACAGTGCATGCATAATTATTATGCAAGTTGATATTCTGATCATATTTTTTTCCAAGCACATTGTACCAATTCCAAACTACATCAATCTTAATAACTACACAGTAAAATCCCGAGTGTTAAATTAACACTGTTCGGACCATATATGGTCCCACTCTAAAAGAGTGTTAAAGTAACACTGAAGCAGTGTTAAAGTTAATGAGATAATTATGTGATTAATTAAGTGCTGATTGAGCATTAGTGATGAACAGCTGCTGTTAACAAGCAGAATCACTGAAGAAAAGAGAAACAAGAATTACAACTGACTTCAGACACAGACTTAGATGAAATCAACTGAAATTAAAGAAGACATTAAATCTCTCAAGATCTCAGCAGAAGATGATTAATCATCTCCACAAACACATAAACTTTGCACATTACTAACCAGTTTGAATTTTTGTTTGTCATGCGTCTAAAAATTTCTTATTAAGAATTAACAGAGATTTAGACGTTAATGTTTATTGAAAATAATACAATTTGAAGTCACCGTTGTGGAGATAAGCATTTGCTTTAGTTGGGCTCTTGACCCTTGACTTTTTAACATTAGTTTGTCTCCGGTTGCTGTAACTGTTTATGAAACACATTTGTTATGGCAAGAAAAACCAAGAGAAAATGTTTAGATTATATTGACCATTTTTTTGATGATAACATTGTTGTCATGTAGTAGCCAGGTTCACTGATGTCACCAGTGGTAACGTGTAATATAGACTGTTACTGATCGCAACTGTATTTCAATGAAATAATAGGTAGAGCTTTAAAATCATTTTGCACACCAGTTTGAACATTTGTGCTGTTTAGACACACAGACATCAAGAATCAGCATATGAACCTCAACAATGGTGATGCTCATCAGACAGATTACTGTTGCATTGCATTCTGGGTGCACCAATCATAACTCATCCACGGCTCCCAGCATGCATTGCGACATGAGTCTTAGTATTTTCTTTTATTTTTACTATTTGCTTTTATTTTTGTTGTGACTTTTTACTGCCTTGTTTTGTGACGTTCAAAAATCACATAAAAATTATCAGAATATTTTGTCACCATTGCTGAGATTCACATGCTGATTCTTCATGTCTATGAGTGCCAGAATTGAAACCTGTTTATAAACCATATTTATTAAAGTCGTTTAAGAACGTTTTTCTCACATGGTTATCTCATATAACTGCAACAACATAGAAGGCATGAAAGTTTTAGATAAATTTCAACCAGAGACTCAGACACATATAATGATTTTACCATAAGTTCCTTGCCATCACATATATGTTTAACACACACAATTGTGCCAGCCCAAAAGAATCTAAAATTTAAAAAGTCAAGGGTCAAGAGGCAACTAAAGCAACCACTACTCACAAAAACGGTGTTGAAAAAAAAAAAATCTAAACATGAATTCTCAACAAAGACCTTCTGTTTTAGATAGTCTAACTGGTTAGTAATGCATGAAGCTGGTGATGCTGTTTGTAGAGTTGTTCAATCGTCTTCTGCCGAGATCTTGAGAGATTTAATGTCTTCTTTTATTTCAGTTGATTTTATCTAAGTCTGTGGCTGAAGTCAGTTGTAATTCTTGTTTCTCTTTTCTTCAGTGATTCTGCTTGTTAACAGCAGGCGTTCATCGCTAATGCTAGATCAGCACTTAATTAATCCCATAATTATCTCATTAACTTTGAGAAGGGTATAACTGCAGCCTGGAGATCTCCAAATGGGGGAGGGAACTCCAAAACGGGGTGGGAGCTCCAAAATAGGGCGTGGCTTCCTCCCATTGACAGACAGGCACATGACACGCATGCTCACTTTTCCCCCCAATCCACTTCAGTGCAAACTCTGCCCCACAGCTGATTCTAAAGATTTTATTGGTTGTGTCAATTAAAGTGTTGATTTCCTACACTATGCTACAAAAAATGCTAACCCCTAAACCTACCCCACACCTGACCCTAACCTTAACCAGTGAAATTGACTGCACTGCGGGATTGGCGCTGAATAGCGTGGTAAAGAAAGATGCAGTTCAGGAGATAAACAGTTAATAAGATTATGCGATTTATGTATTCTTTTATTTCAGTTGATTTGATCGAAGTCTGTGGCTGAAGCCAGTTGTAATTCTTGTTTCTCTTTTCTTCAGTGATTTTGCTTGTTAACAGCAGCTGTTCATCACTAATGCTCAATCAGCACTTAATTAAATGACAGAATTATCTCATTAACTTCAGCACTGCTTCACTCTGTAGTGTGGACACATTATAAGTGTTCATTTAAAACTGAGGATTTTGTTGTGGGGTTTAAAGGGTTAAAGATGTACGATGAAAAAAAAACAGCATGGAATGTAATTTAACAGTAATAAACTGTAATTAATTTACGGCAAAAAACACGGTTGCCAGTAAATTCCTGTTAAGTCCAGGAAATAACAGCAATTTACTGTAAAACTTAGTCAGATTAACCAAAGGAAAAAAGTTATTTTTACTGAAATATTAGTGAAGGTCCACAGAAAACAGTTATGCAAAGTCATGAACTGATAAGGAGAGTAAATATTGAACTGAACTGTATTAATGTGTTTTTGCACAAGAGAGATCTGTTAGTTTAATGTAGTTTTGTG
>NW_015537972.1:1702324-1707679 GCF_001515605.1 Sinocyclocheilus anshuiensis | reverse complement strand
AAAAAATATAATCAGAATATCAACTTGCATAATAATTATGCATGCACTGTATTTTTCCTCTTCTGCTGTAGTGGTAATGCAAGAAATGTTGTGAATGCTTGTCAAGGCAGCAAATCAGAATTTAGCAGCCTCATCTCTGATTGCCTGGAATTATGGCATATTGTAACGCTGGGTTGTGTTGAGCAAGCGAGCCTTTGGCATTTAGAGAGCACTGAGGGTGGGCATCAAGGGAGCAAGCTAGTGAAACGTTGCACGTGCAAAAGAGAAGGTATGCACAAATCCAAAAACTTATTTTAAATGCAAAATTGATTTTCATATGCACAAAATACATTCTTCTTTGCGAGACAAACATTTTCTCCACAAAACTCAGTTCGCGCGTGCGCAAAGCTCACTTTTGCGTGCTCAAAATATGATCTTTCGCGCTCAGAATTGTGGCAGAGATGTAATCCCATACACGGCCACCGGAGCTGATCGCGGCCACTCAGTCAATGCTGGTGTTTATACTGATATTTAGCAAAATGCCCCTCTCTACAGTTTATTTTTCTATCTGACTAATGAGTTTATGGTCACCAAATATGTTTTTTCTGAGGTAAATTTGCTAAACATTTTCTCCACAAAACTCAGATCGCACATGTGCAAAATGCACTTTTGTGTGCTCAAAATATGATCTTTTGCACGCAGAATTGTGGCAGAGATCTAAGCCTATATAAGAACAAATGTGCAACCAAATTGTGAGTTCTAATTAGGCTACTAACTCAGTGAGAACATGGGTTTGATTCCCAGGGAATGCAGGAACTGTATACCTTGAATACATTTTAAGTTGTTCTGGATAAAAGCATCTGCCAGATATGCAAATATGACTCCATCCAAAAGAACACTGAGATTTAGGCTAGTATGCAACCCGTATAGCAACATGCTACAAAACCACTCAGACCACATTAGTAACCAACAAAAACACTGTAGGGTATCAGAACGAATCAGACAATTTAAGATTTGATAAAGAACAGTTGAAACATGAGGAGCCGAATTCCACAGAGGCCCAAGACACAGGATGTTCGTAAATCAGATCCTGGCGCCACCAGCCTGAACCAACTAGCAGCTTTGAGTAGCTCATGAATCGCTGGCCGTCTCAGTGATCAGCCGTAAAACAGTGATTCTGTCCAAATTCCCTTTAAAATCTTAAATGATTCCCTTTGAGCTAAACTGACCTGTTTCCCTTACAACACCATACAGCATGAGTTTTACATTACATAAGTGGAAAGCACCACTGAAACATGTAAAAATACTAGAGTTTTTTCCAATGAGCCTTCATCAAACAAAATCATCCAAAAGAAAGTCAAGCTTCTTGATTTTGTGATAAGTGCCACTAAAAGTTTTAGCACCGCAGAAATTTAAAAACTTTGCGTTTATATAATCTTTGCTGCAGCAGAGACACAAATGTGTTTGCCAACAGCCCAGCCATGTTGTGACTCTAATGTATTCCTGCTGAATATTAAACAAAATCATAAATTCTCTTTCAAGTCGTCAGTAATGTCAAGAGATAAAGAGGCGTGTAATCAGCTAGAAATGCCCCGCAGCACTCAAAAGTAAAAACAAAAGGGGTACAGCCTCCTCCATCCTAAAAAATGAAAGGAACACAGCATGAGGGATTTTTTTGGCCTTCATTAATCATAAAGTGGGTGCTGTACTCATTTTAACACTGAGAGACCTATAACACTAATACTGCTAATTAGCATCGTGATAAAACTGTATTTCTGTTATCCATCCTTCATTTAGTTACGGACATTTTAATTTTAGCTGTTATAGCATAAAGCTTGTTAGAGGTTAAAAAGTGGATGAAAAATCCAATTATTGTTGTTGAACATTCAGTTCACAAAAATAAATCCGTTTTTTTAAACAGACGATAAAGGAAAGCAGGAAGTGCAGAAGAACAAAGGCTGTCCTTCTCATCCTGTTCCTCTTCTGGAGCAGGATGACAAGGAGAAATGGGGAAACAGTTTCATTGCCTATTGATCATCAGACTAAAGTGTTGCTTCTGTCTTTTCTTTTCATTTTTTTTCTCATTGTTCACGCACTTCGTTTGCCAAAGAATTCAGTCAGGAATATTCCTTCACCACAAAAATTGCATATTACTCTTGTTTTTTTTGTTTTTTTTTTCCAAATGGGAAAGTGTGCCAAATGATGATGGTGTTCCTGTGCGTAGTCTCCATGGGAGAAGGAGGTGAGGCAACATGGCTAATCATCATCTCAAGATCTGAGACTGACTGAACATTAGAAATACTCCCCAGCATGACATGTCTATTATAAAATGGCCTGTCATTTGTCAAAAAACTTTTCTAACTAAAATTAAACAGTTATATGGAAGACAGCTCTTCCAGTGGTTTTATCAAGTTGAGTTTGTCTAGGGCAAGCGGTCTTGATATTGTGTTTTGGTCTAAAAACCTCTGGTATGGATCTCAGATTATCGTCTCAAACAAGACTGCAGTGTATTTCCTCCAATAAATGTCTATTGGTCTGAGTCTGGATCCTGGAGGATCAATTCTTGATTCCAACTCAGTTTCAAGTAAAGCAACCAACAAGCAGGACACCTGAATCTGCATCAATAAAACTATATACAGTCCCACCTCAAGGCATGTGTTTTAAAACTAGCGCCCACCATATAAAGTCTGTAATTTTTCCATCTTTATTTGATTGCATTTCATTAAGAGTTTTCCCCCTGAAGTTTAATCCCATCCTCCACACTTACTATGTGGGTTACTGAAAGACTGAGATGGGAAGAGGAGGGACAGAGGGTGGGTGGAGATTACCAAGAATGGAAACAGCAACTTTATTGATGTGCCAAGAAACCACAGGGAGGTGGAGGTTCTGAGTGCCAGCTAGGAGAAGCACTTGTTCACGGGCCTCCAAAGTTGCTCTCGAAAAAACTGGGCTATGATGTGTCTCTTGTCTTTCTGTTTCCTGTTACATCAAACTTTGTGACCTTTTTATGTCTGTTTTTCTACTTCAATGATAGACACAAACAAAAACCCCGCAAATGCGTTGATGATTCACCTCACGTCAGTGTCCCAGATGTGCATGCAATTACTCATTTGAGGTTGAAAGTGGCAAGTTCTAAACCACCATAAACATGCTATAATGAATTCCATCTATTTCAGAGAGGTTTTGACATGCAACAAGAGGTGCTTTGGTTTATAGAAGCACCCTTGTCGTGGGAAAGGAAAATTAGTTACTACGAAAATGTACAGCTCTGTTTCAGTGACTGATGTTGCTGATGGTTATTCTGGAGAATTTCTGATACACTTGTTACACTTTATTGCGCACTTGTAAAAATGATCTCCATGTCTGGCATTATAATGTGTAATTTTATGACTGTGTTAGAGAAACAGAATATTGAGGTATAAATCAACAAAACAATTAATTTGTAATACTTGATTATGACTGGTCAGTTGTTGCATTCTGCAGTCAAATATACACGGAACAAAATTATAAACGCAACACTTTTGTTTTTGCCCCCATTTTTCATGAGCTGAACTCAAAGATCTAAGACTTTTTCTATGTACACAAAAGGCCTATTTCTCTCAAATATTGTTCACAAATCTGTCTAAATCTGTGTCAGTGAGCACTTCTCCTTTGCCAAGATAATCCATCCACCTCACAGGTGTGGCATATCAAGATGCTGATTAGACAGCATGATTATTGCACAGGTGTGCCTTAGGCTGGCCACAATAAAAGGCCACTCTAAAATGATAGTTTTATCACACAGCACAATGCCACAGATGTCGCAAATTTTGAGGGAGCATGCAATTGGCATGCTGACTGCAGGCCAGGACCTCCACATCCAGCATCTTCACCTCCAAGATCGTCTGAGACCAGTCATCCTGACAGCTGCTGCAACAATCGGTTTGCAAAACCAGCCATTGAAGAGGAGTGGACCAACATTCCACAGGCCACAATCAACAACCTGATCAACTCTATGCGAAGGAGATGTTGCACTGCATGAGGCAAATGGTGGTCACACTAGATACTGACCTAGATCTTTGAGTTCAGCTCATGAAAAATGGGGGCAAAAACAAAAGTGTTGCGTTTATAATTTTGTTCATATTTGTATAGTAACTGCTAAACTATACAATTGGCCGTTGTGCCAGAAAACCAAAATACCTGTAGCAGTGCTAGTTTAATGTCTCTCATTTCACTCACAATAGAAATCAAAAAATATTTTCATTACATGTCCATTTCTTTCTTTAGTAAGTAGCCATTTTTTTGGATAAGCGGTATAAAGAGTCTCTTAGGGTCTCGGCTTATGACCTTATTTTTGCAATTGTCATAATTAGTGTAGTTCATGATATGGCAAAAAAAAATGTTAGAAGACATTTTGAAGAGCAAAAATGTACATATCCTTTGAACACTGAAACTTAAGTATTTTTACTTTTTTTTTTATTTTTATTTTTTTATTCATAATTGGGAAGTTTAGTTGTTTGTAATTATTTTAATACATTATTAAAAACATAAGAATAATGTTATGATTATTTATATATTAATTTATTTTAAAACAATAATAATAATAATAATAATAATAATTATTATTATATATATATATATATATATATATATAATATTATTAGTGGGTGGGGGCCAAAAAGAAGGATTTTGCTTAGGGTCCCTATGCGTTTCAAAATGGCCCTGTGATTCAACTGTCATTACTTACAAATGCCATGTTTATTTTGTGAAAATGACCAGATGACTTCTGTAAAGTTAATTCAGAACAGGGTGTGTAATTTTGAACATAAAGCAAAACTCTTATTATTGCTAGCCTTTAAAGTCAGATGTTGGCCAGACAATATTGACATATACCAGTGAAACAAGTTGGCATGGCAACCAGCAGATTGGGACTGTTGACAACCATCTGAACAGGTGGATGTGGGTGAGATCATTATATGAAAAATACTTTTGCAACAGGCATTCATCCATGTGCCAAGGGTCAACACAAACTATTCCTCACTATCCATCTAAAATCTACGATAATCTCTCACCTTCTATTAAGATCAGACACCTGCATTTGAGAAGACATCGATCACTGGGAGTGTAAAAACAGTCCATTACAGGCTGCCATTAGTATCGTCCATTAAAGAAGCATTCAATATCCACTCCTGAGTGGGTCATAATGAGTCTGCTGTTAATGCATGCGCACGCTCTGTGATTATCTCTCTAAGTGCCATTCATTCAGTCTGGCCTGAAAGCCAACTACCTCTTACATCCCTACAAGTAATTAAAGATTAAATTACATGATCAGAATACTGAACTAGAATCTTTAAAGGGTCATATGATGCTTTTTTAAAGATCATTATTTTGTGTATT
>NW_015537972.1:1700395-1702312 GCF_001515605.1 Sinocyclocheilus anshuiensis | reverse complement strand
ATGCACAATCAGCTTGTAACACTCCAAAGAGAAAGGAAAACTTGAAATCGCATCATATGACCCCTTTAATCAAAATGGTAAATGTTAAAAGCAGAGCAGACCCCGTGTTTAGGACACCTTACCAGACCAGTTGCCTATTGGTTGAACTTGGAAATGACAGACAGAAAAAAAAACACACAAACCTAAAAAACCACCCAAGGAGTGCATTATTTGTCTAATAAATCAATGGCTTGTTGTCAATTATACCTAACATACGCCCTCCGTTTGATCAGTCCATTGTCTGGTACTGTCTTTATGTTGCTAGTAGAGCTGTTGCGTTTTTGTCTTCTCCCTTGTTTCTTTTGCCTGTGATTATCTTTTTATTAGTCCAGGTGATATGTGCAAAATTTGAGGTGATATGTTCACTTTTTTTATAAAAGCATGAAACTTGATACAATTGTACAGGTTAGGGCCCTGAACATTTTCAGAAATGGAGCCATTGCAAAAACACCTTGTGGTTGCTAGGGGTGTAAGAAAATATCGATACACATGAGTATCGCAATATTTTGTTTGGAGATACTGTATCGATTCTCAAACACGCAATATCGATATTTAAAAAAAAATCATACAAGATTCATGGCAGTTGTTTAGTTTTGAGTTTATATCCCGAAGCAGTCTTCATCTCTGAATTTAAACAGTGATAGGAAATACTAGCATTAGGGCACGCCACTAATGTTAGCCTTAATATAGTTCGCTGCTAGTAATGGAGGACGAAAGAATTGTTCCAGTACCCATTTCGGTGTACAAAGCTGAAGTGTGGCGTCATTTGGGCCTTTAACGTCCACCGCAGGACAGTGACGCGGGCGCTGCCTCGGTTCTGCTGCTTGCCACGGGTGGTAGGGGCGCCACGTGGCTGCAGCTTTCTCTCGTGGTGGGGGCATTTAGTGTAGTTGGGGCAGTGCTCGGCTCTGGTCGCGGTCTCCGCGATTCCACGCGGAACATAAATACAAACCGAAAAACCTGTGAAATCCAAGTGAGGTTCTGAGAATGTTTTAACATCTGTATTTATTTTATTGTTTTCAAATGGTTTTGTTTTCTTTAGAAATCCTGCAAGCACCTTATTTTTCATTGATATTAAGCAGATGTAATTCTTTTGTTCAGACCAAAATGTTTTGACATTGTATGTTACAATTGTAAATTTAAAATGTGAACCTTTAAAGCAGAAAAATATATATGGTCTTTTTATAAAACACATATTATACATTTAACTAAAGGATCCTGCAAGCACAAAATTTTCCCCCTTGACGCGTACTGCACAAAAAGTGGTTCAATAGCGTTGAATGTTAAAGGGACTGATTATTGCAAATGCAGATACCATTGGTTTCTGGTTAAATAATTTTTATTTTATTTATTTATTGCTAAGGTTTGCATATGGTGGTGTGTTCTTTATGACAGCTTTCCTAAAAAATATCCTATTCATAAAACTAATATTTTATTCAATAGTACAATAAAAGATTGTTTTAATTAATTAATTATTAATTTGTTACATTTATATAGAGCTTTTCTGGGTACTCAAAGTGCTTTACATGGAAGGGGGAATCTCCTCAACCACCACCAATGTGTAGCATCTACCTGGATGATGCGACAGCAGCCATATTGCACCAGAACGCCTACCACAAACCAGCTTAACTAATATTTTATTCAACAGTACAATAAAATATTGTTTTCAAGAATACAGTCATACATTTCAGAGATATAAAAAAAATATAAATCTCAAGTAAGTGTATGTTTCCTTACCTCTCAGGCAGAGTCGGGTAGGCGGTAGTATGTTTCCAATATATTCTTGTTCTCTCTCAATAATGCTTTAACATCACACACAGACAGCAATGCAATCTTGCTAAGCTGCATCCTATCTACACCTCTTCTGCTGCTCCTCTG
>NW_015537972.1:1691806-1699107 GCF_001515605.1 Sinocyclocheilus anshuiensis | reverse complement strand
TATTATATAAAAAAAAATATAATCTCAAGTAAGTGTATTTTTCCTTACCTCTCAGGCAGAGTCGGGTAGGCGATAGTATGTTTCCAATACATTCTTGTTCTCTCTTAACAATGCTCTAACATCACACGCAGATGGCAATGCAATCTCGCTAAGCTGCGTCCTATCTGCACCTCTTCTGCTGCACCTCTGTCATTTTCTGTGGGTCTCTGGAATTGTCAGTCATCTGTCAACAAACTTCATTCTGGCCACTGCTTCTCAGTCTACTCTTAGTATCTTGGGCTTGACTGAGACCTGGATTCGTCCAGAAGACTCCGCGACCCCTGCTGTTTTCTCTAACAACTTCTCTTTCTCTCATACTCAATAATTTTTATTTTATTTATTTATTGCTAAGGTTTGCATATGGTGGTGTGTTCTTTATGACAGCTTTCCTAAAAAATATCCTATTCATAAAATAACAAATATCCCAATATACCGCCTTGCTTACAGTATTGCAATGTATTGCAACATATCACAACATATCGTATCGCAACCCCTGTATTGTGATACGTATCGTATAGCCAGATTCTTGCCAATACACCGCCCTAGTGGTTGCCATGGCGACCATTTTACGTTCCGCCATAACCAAATGATGTATGCTGTGTCATATCTCCTGAACCAAACAAGATAACAGCCGCGACCCCTGCTGTTTTCTCTAACAACTTCTCTTTCTCTCATACTCACCGTCAGGTTGGAAGGGTACTGGTCTTCTCATTTCTAATAATTGGAAATACTCAACATACTCTTCCCTATGCAATAAAAATTATTTTGAGTTTCATGCTTTTATGGTAACAGCTCCTGTTAAACTCCATATTGTAATGATTTATCGCCTTCTTGGTCAACTGGGCACCTTTATAGAGAAGCTGTATGGGCTGCTGTCCTTATTCTCTGTGGGTGGCAGTCCACTTGTAGTCTTTGGTGACTTCGAAATCCATCTGGAGAAGCATTACACTGCAGACTTCCACTCCTAGCTTCATTCGATCTAAAATGGCTTACCACCACAAGCTCTAACATATCAGGCAACCAGCTTGACTTAATTTACACAAGCAATTATATCACAGACAACAGTTGGTTACTACCTGTGTGCCACCGATTCCTCTACCAGTTACTTTTAGGCAAAACCTACACTCCCTTTCACCCTGCCAGCTTTCCTCTGTAGTGTCATCTTCTCTTCCCTCACCCACCCAGTTCTCATCTCTGGATGTAAATTCAGCAACTGACACTTTATGATCCACTTTAACTTCTTGTCAAGACGATATCTGTCTAGATATGCCAGTGCATACTACCCCTTCTAACCTAAAAAGTTGCCCCATGTATCATCATCTTTACTGTATTTTTGCTGAGCAGTCTTTTGGGTGGCTCACCAATGTACTAGAAGAATTTATTGAAAATGATAGTGTAGCAGTTCTTCAATAGCGATGTTAGCATGTCTTCCTTCAAACAATCTTAACCCTTGTATGAATCCTAGCTTCTCCTAAAGTTCTGTCTGTGGGATAGAATTTTATACCTGAAGACAAAAGGGCTAGAAACAACAAATACTGTTAGGACCTTCCCGCTGGAGATCCTGCAATCTACGAGACATTCCTGGGGAATGCTGTTCCTTTGTTATTCTAATGGGATGGACCATTTGGTTCACACCTTTATAGACACTGTTACATTATTTATTTCACAGAATGACCAACTGAATGTTAACCGATCAGGTTTCAGCAGCGACCATTCAACTGAGACTGCTTTACTGTCGGTAAGTATAGCCCTGCAGATTGCGAAAGCTGATTTCAAATCATCAGTTCTTATTCTGCTGGATCTATCTGCCACTTTTGACACTGTGAATCATCAGATTCTCCTGTCTACCATCACAGGATCTGCACTCCACTGGTTTGAATCTTATCTCACAGGTAGGTCTTTCAGGGTTTCCTGGTGAGGAGCGGTATCCAAAGAACATCAGCTGGTCACAAGGTTTCCTCAGGGATCAGTTCTTGGACCCCTCCTATTCACCATATACACAGATTTCATGATACTGCTAGGTTCATCAAAAACTATTCTTTGGTGACCAGCTGACCTTCAAGGACCATATTGTAAAGACATCTCGATCATGCAGGTTTCAGAAAGGCATTTTCGTTCACTTTTCCTGGCTGGTGAAATGATCTTCCCACAATCGCAGTAATTAACAGAACACCCAACACATTATCTGACATCAACACTAATTTAATCCCATACCCGACACATTTGACATAAAAACTGGGACCCAAACTGCACCTGCATTAAATCTCCTACATGAGGTAGACAAAACTCATTTATTAATCCTTTTATTCAAATTGTGAATAGATTAAATACAGAAAGCAAGCAAAGAGCGCTACCTTTAATATAATCACTACAGCTGTCAAACAGTGGCAGATTGGCTACATTGCTCAGCGTGTAATTGACCGGGTCAAAATAGTCTTGGTTATTGGACCCGCAACCCGCCCTTGCATGTCAACGTCCGGCTTGCACCTGCACCACACCCTACACATATACATAAATATAGTAATATCACCTGCGTGTATGCCCGCATGCAGGACTCTGCCTTCCCCATTGTGGACAACATAATAGACAACTCTGGCCCCAGAGAGTGATTGTAAATTAAGTTTACATGAAATATGTTTGAAATTTCATTCTGCATCTTCTGAGATTTCATTGTAATCCTTCTCATAAAGTCACTAAATTAACCATTAACTGTTCACCTGATTGAGTTGCCGTCTGTGTGTGATGTTAGAGCATTGTTGAGAGAGAACAAGAATGTATTGGAAACACACTACTGCCTACCCGACCGTTCAGGAGATATGACACAAAATTCATAATTTTGTTATGGCGGAAAGTAAAATCGTCGCCATGGCAACCACGAGGTGTTTTTGCGATGGCTCCATTTCTGAAAATGTTTAGGGCTGTAAACTATACAAGTGTACCAAGTTTCATGCTTTTATGAAAAAGTGAACATTGCTTTCACATATCACCTGGACTATATATAAAATTATGAGCGAGAACATGGAAACAGGAACATGAGAGACAGGAAATAATAA
Organism: Sinocyclocheilus anshuiensis; assembly: GCF_001515605.1. NCBI lineage: Eukaryota > Metazoa > Chordata > Actinopteri > Cypriniformes > Cyprinidae > Sinocyclocheilus > Sinocyclocheilus anshuiensis. The sequence goes on along the minus strand of NW_015537972.1, from coordinate 1,696,015 downwards.
ACAAGATAAGACTATTAACACAAACTTCAAAACAAACAAACTGAAACCCATTATTTTAATGAAGATGTTTTTAGTAGGAAAAATTTTGAAGAAGTGGTTTTCAATTATTATTATTATTATTATTATTATTATTATTATTATTATTATTATTATTATTATTATTATTATTATTATTATTATTATTATTATTATTATTATTATTATTATTATTATTATTATTATTATTATTATTATTATTATTATTATTATTATTATTATTATTATTATTATTATTATTATTAATATTAATACTACCCCTAAAAAATATTCAAACATGTACAGTAGAAAGCAAAGAAAAGCAGCCAAATGCAGTGTGAGAAAAACTTAATTGTTTTTATATTATTTTATGAGTTCATACGTTTAAATTGTCATAAATCATTTTCAACTTTCACACAAAGTCATTATCACTTGTGAGTTGCAAATTTCCTGACTAGGTGGCGGTTTTCTGGATTACATTTTGTTCATGGACTCTCAAGTTTTAGTTGGATATTTCCATAGGCAATATTTGCAGTGTTTATAAAACTAAACCTGAATGTCATTTCTAAATGTCGCTGAGATGCCAACATAACTGAATATTTGCCTTAATGCTGTGCAGCACAAGCATGCTGCTTTATGAAAAGTTGGTCTATGTTTATCCAAGTAATAATGGTTGAAAGGTGAGTTCTTAATCTAGCTCTCAGAGTTTTACATTCTCTACTGAAATGCTCTTTGGAGTGAGAACAAGGCTTTCTTCTTTCATCTCTCTGCATGTCTCGGGATCACTTGTACCTTTTGTCATCCTTTCCTGGTCCTCTTCAATAGTGCCTCAGGAATTCTGCACCGCTACTCTCTGGCCCACACAATACCATTCCGTTTAGCATTCAAAGGGGCAGAAAGGAAAGGAAAGGGCAGGGCAAAAAGAAATAAGCCCAGTTGAGTTTTAGGGAGCGAGGAGAATGGGAGCTGTGAATAGATCACGTCAGAGCTGGTTTTAAAGAGCTGCTCTCAGAGGCTTTAAAAGAATGAGGAGCACAGTGAAAAATGGCCCACCGAGGGTTGAAGGCAGCGTGGTGGCTGTTGAGGTGAATGAACTGTCAGGATGGGACCTGCCTCTCCCTCAGACACTTTCACAGGGACGAAGACTGATAGAAGAAGAAAATAATGGGCAAACGGGAGCACAGGGAGGAGAAGTGAGAGGAGAAGAGAATACAAGAGGATGTACAAGGAACAACTGACAGAAAGAGAGACTTGAAGATGGATGAGGAAAAACCAACAGAAGCCAAAGTAAGGGCTCAAAATTCAGTGTAAAGATGCAATGCCTTATCAAAGCCATCAAAGACTGAATTATGCCTGCTCAGACCCACCTCAGCCCCTAAGTATCAAAGTATACAGTTGTAATTGCTGTGTAAATGCATTTATGCCATCTCTGAGCAGCATTAAACAGTATGTAGACACCTAAATGCCACTTCAGAAGCACTTCTGTGCCATCTTTTCAATGTAAATTTGACACTAGTTTTACAAAATAAGGCATAGTATTTATATAAATATTACAAATAATATTAATAATGTTACAAATATGTTTATTTTTATTAAAGACAACAATCCATTATAAATAATGATGTTACTATGCCCCATGACCAATACATTAATTTGTCAAGAAATATAAAACATTTAATGAATTAAATTAATGAAATGAATTTTTTTTTTTATTAGGCTTATAAAATAAACAATATACTGACTTCTAAAGATATTGTTTGTATTCAATGCTTTCTTCAGCCACAAAAATGTAATGTCTTTAAATTTTCTTAATTTTAGAGCTTTTCTCAGAAATATTGATATCTTAATTAACATATTAAATATATATTAATATTAACATATGAAAATATATATTATAAAAATGTACATTTTATATAATTAATATAACTATTAATAAATTATAATATAATATAAATTATAAATATGAATAAAATCAATATATAATTAAATTATTTTATATAAAGGATTTAGTTCATTTATTTCATTTTTTTTACTTAACGTTTTAGTATTTTTTTAAATTTATTTGTATTTGTTTTTGTTTTTTTTATATGTCTATATAGTTTTACCTCATGTTAGATTCTGCTCATACATGCAAACTGTATTATCTTTAATTTTACAGTGTCAATATACCATTATGCCTTCTTTATGGTTAAGGTCTCTTAAAACATTACACAACAGTCTTGTATAATGTGAATATCTTTAGACTATTAGAATCATATTTTTCCAGAGTAGCCCATCCTCTTTGTCAGGTTTGTGATATGAATTTTGTTATTGCGACGTGCTTTGATATTCCCTTGCTATTTCTGTATCATTTCATCTCCTTTTACAGCCCAAACAGGATCCGAGCAGAATTTTTGCAGCAGCTTTTTACTACAGTGAATTTATCATTGCAGAAAGCTTTCCCATAATCCTGTGAGGGAGTGCTATGTATTATTTTAGGGTCATTGAAAGGATGTACACCGCAGCTTGGAGTGGGAGGGGATGGGGGTGGGCTACTTCGGTGGGAAAGTTTGTATCTGGAGTGCAGTAAGTGGAGGCTGTAGCAATTACGCATTGAAGACTGGATAGCTAAAACTCTTATACCATTAGACAGCTGAATTTGAGTGGATCAGATGTGTTTTAATTCCGATTATATCACTGTGTGAAGCAGTCTGGGAATGTGGCTCTGGCTTTAGGGCATTAGAGGGAGATTTGAGGCAAGTCAAAGCTCAAATCACTATAAATAAGCCATTGTTTTTCATTTGTGTCATCTTCATTAGTTCACACATAAAAGAGAAAATCTGTATGAAAGGGAAAGAGATGGCTGTCAGCCCATGAGAACAAGGTCGGGTCATATTGCATTAATCTCAGCAGACACTGACCCAATGAAGACCGAGGTCAAGGCATGCTAATGAACAGTACTAGATCTATTTAAAGAAGTAGATTAACCAAAAATTAAAATGATGTAATTATGAGGACTTTAGCAATTTAAGACATTACGCTGCAATATTTTTTTTTTCTGTAAAGATACTTTAAAATAATCCGTATTGTGTTTCTTAATAAAATTGACAACTTAATTTAAAGTGCTTTCACACCACAACATACATACATTAGTATTTCTATGTTATGTTGTTGTCTGCAAGTTTTTGTATGCTGGTTGCACCAAATAACTTTGATTTGGGGACAAAAGTATTAATAAACAGCTAAGCAATTTTGTTAAAAATATATTTATATTACCATATAAAATAACTGTATTTGTTTGCCAGAATTTCATTATTTTAATTAATTAATCTTTCAACATTATTATATTAGGAAAGTTATGTTGTTGTTGTTTGTTTACACTACCATTTAAAAGTATGGGGTCAGTAAGATTTTTATTGTTTTTAAGAAAAAGAAAGTCTCTTAAGCTGACCAAGCTGCAAAAAAAAAACAAAATAGAATTATACATATATAGACACTATATACTGTATATATAGACACAGAACAGAATTATATATATATATATATATATATATATATATACATACACAGGGCCGCATTGACCATTGGGCTAGGCGGGGGACAAGGAGGAGGCTCGTGATTGGCTGTGGAGTCGCGATTGACTGGTCATTGGTATCGCCGATTGCCAAAGCCCCGCCCCTCACTTATTAGCGCTATTATTTAGTGGAGCTTTTCGATATATTCCATGCATTACTTTTAGAGATTACATTGCTTTTTGTGTTTGAACAAACTCTATAGGCCTAGTATATTCGCTTATGGGTTGAGAAATTCATTTTGCGCGTAATAGGGTAAGCTTTTCATTTAAACGCATTTTAAGCATTGTGGTTTAAAAACAAATTGAACTGTTTAGGGACAGTAAGCAGTGGGGCAGAATTCATTTTGGCAAATGCGCTCATTAAGATGGTCACGGCCTGATTCGTGTGGCGTGCACCTGCTCGTACAGCGCCAGTCTAAACTTGAGTTATTTTTCGCGCCTTGTGCTTAAACGTTCAAATGCACAGTTATGTGTCAAAATGTCTCCTCGTCAACACAGTAATTTCTGTCTTAAATGAACGTTAATAGTTAAATATAAAGCATGTGTAGTAGTAGACTATATGAAATCCTAATATGATGAGATTTTAAAGGGATAGTTCACCCAAAAATGAAAATACTGTCATTTACTCAGCCTCACAAGTT
>NW_015537972.1:1688889-1691641 GCF_001515605.1 Sinocyclocheilus anshuiensis | reverse complement strand
TATGACACAAGGACGAGTGCCGTAGGTAATCACAGCCATTCTGATACAGAACGATATCACACGGGTACAAAGCAGTCACCTTTGAAGATTTCTTCTGGATGTTTGAGTCATTACTGTCTTGTTTGCAAGCCAAGGCAGATTTATCCAAATTAAATCCCCATAAAAACCAGTGATGTCTTACAGTATTGCCGGATTGGTACATGTCAGAGATTTTTAGTCAATAGCCGAATTGATCGAATCAAACCCTTAGAAAATCAAGCCCTGTTAATTATCCAAGAATGTTTTCACAGCAAATTAAAAAACTTTAAAACTAATTTAAAGGTATAGTTCACTAAAAAATGAACATTTTTAATTAAATTTTTTATGCAATTTTTATTTAATTTAATAATTTCATTTAATTTTTGATCATTTAATGGCTTTTCTTCTCTAATAAATACTAATTTCTGTCTTTGCCATTTATATATAAAAATATACATGACTTCAGAAGACATGGGATATAGCACATGGACCATACATGTACAGTATATGGACCATGGACCACTTTTATGATGCATCATTTTCATAGCTTGAAAGCTCCTGAACCCATACTTCATAATTTCTCTATCGTTTCTCATGTCCCATCAGTGCACGAGAGTGAGTAAAAAATGACAACTTCCATTTTTGGATGAACTGTTCCTTTAAATTAAGCTGTATTCTGATTTTCTTGGAGAAATGTGAGAGTTAATACGGCATGTGGGATGATGATAAACTGCAGTCTTGCTGTAAATGACTTTAAGATTGATATCAGAAGCTCACAACTCCGATTTAACAGACCAGATGAGGGGAGCCATTGAGGTGCAGCTGGTAGGAACAGGAATGGTAAAATCATTCAAACTAATATCACAATCCCTCCTACATATAAAGCCATTTTTATGACTGCACACTGAACGTCTATCTCCTTAAGCCTTATTTCAGACATGTCCAAAGAAGATTCAGAGGAGGGTGCATGAAGACTTAAAAAGAAGGGCTAAGGAATGCATTAGTGCTTGCGAAATACTCCACTTTTTCCTCCTTTCAAAAATGCAGACATGTCTGTCTGCTTTACTAAATTGTCACTAAAATCCTTGCTGCAGTACAGCTCAGACACCAAATAAGTCCATGTGAACTTGTACAAAGTGCGAGTTACTGAGCTATTAAGCCAATGGGGTGCTTCACAATGCTTGAGGATTTTTTAAAGGAATGTGAGTGTCCTCTACGATTCCGATTGACATCTGCATCACGAAGAAAGCAAGCCAATGTCTCTCTATTGCACCAATCTTTTAGTAAACACTTAATTATTCCTTTGCTCTAAATGCTGAGAGCAGTATCTCAAAGACGTAATCCCAGTTCCCATGACCCCCATGCTTCTCTGGCTTCCATTAATAATGGGAAACTTTGTAGCAGCCAGCAGAGAAAAGAAAATTCAGAACTGAAAACATTCACATGCAGTATGGGATATGACCTGAAAAGCATGCTAACTGCAGGTAAAGTTAGGCATACACTGTGAGATTTTCGTTAATTTTTAAAGATGATTTCTGACTCCTTTTTTTAAATTTATTTAATTTTGTAGTGCATTATTCGTCAGGCAGTGTCAGTGAGGAGGGAGTCACAAGGTGATTAAACTTTGGTCACCCCTCGTAAGGGTCCCACGTGTTTATTTCACACATACTGGGCCTCATTTATCAGTCTAACATAGAAACGAGCACAGATCCATGCGCACAAATCAACTTACGACCAGTGGTGGAAAGAGTACTGAAAAAATATACTCAAGTAAAAGTACCATTACCTTCCAAAAAATGTAGTGCGAGTAGAGTAAAAGTACTTGTCCAAAAAAAACTACTTGAGTAAGAGTAAAAGAGTAGCCTATTTAAAAGTACTCATGAGTATTGAGTAGTGAGTACTGAGCTGTGGATTCTACCCCCTCATAATAAACGCTGTACACCGCAATTTATATATTTTAAAAACGCTGTACATTCTGTAATTCACATTATCTTGTTTGTCATAAAGAATGAAGAATATCTTTCATCCAGCCGTTTTAATTTTGACTGCCAACTCTTTAAAATACATCAAAACAGCACGTAAACAGTATTCAGTTGAAGAAAAGATGAAAGTTATTCTCCGTACTAGAGCCCGACCGATATGGGTTTTTTGGGGCCGATACCGATATTAGGGAATAAAAAAAAGGCCGTTTTGTGTATATTATAGTACAGTACCAGTCAAAAGTTTGGACACTTTCCCATTCGTGTGTCCAAACATTTGACTATTACTGATAAAAACTACTTAATTACTGTAACGTGAGTATTTGTAATTCGTTACTTCACACCCCTGCTTACGACAGAGTTCACGTGTGATTCATGGAACATTCGTATGCCGCCAATCTCATCGTACGAATGATCGCACGTTGATAAATGTGGCGGCAGAAAACAATCGTCATTTGAATATCACGCCCCTAAAAACAACCTGGTTTAGAAGCCCTGCCCCTAGAGTTTACGACACGGAGAAATGAAACCTGGCCAAAAAGAGTAAGTAATCTCGTGAAAGAGAAATTGATCTTACTCCAAAAACACCCGTTAACTTTGTAATTGCAAACAATTAGGCTACATTAATTTATGTAATTTATATGTATATTAAAATATACATATATAAACAGCCTATTTAGTTCCCCTCACTCTACAACAAATATTTTAAATTTAACGGTATTCAGAACAGAACAAGAATGAAAAATAAGTAGTTA
>NW_015537972.1:1688218-1688633 GCF_001515605.1 Sinocyclocheilus anshuiensis | reverse complement strand
GTAACATTTGTTTGCATAACTATTATTCATTATGTAGCCTAAACATGGCTTTATACTTCACTAATGTTCTAATATCCGTGTAAAATCCTTCACATGCGCAAAATTTTTTGTTTGGACACTGCACACTGATTTTACAGCAGCCCTTTTAAAATAAACAGTGTAACTTTTATGTTCGGTTGACTGCATTTTAGTTTGATGATGAATGGCTGAAATGTCAGACAATGGTAGAACTAATGTTTGTGTGTGCGTGAGGTGCCTGTGCGATCAGATGGATTAAATCAAATAAAGATATAAAGAAAAGAAATAAAATGCATTAATAGTGTCACAAAAACGAACGTAGTCTATACTTATTGCACAGTGTTTCCTTTTGTTCATCTGTTAATTATATTATAGCCTATTATATATTTTGTGTGAT
>NW_015537972.1:1679140-1688041 GCF_001515605.1 Sinocyclocheilus anshuiensis | reverse complement strand
GAAAAATATAAAGAAAATAAATAAAATACACTGAGTGTCACAAAAACGAGTGCAGCCTATATACTTGTTGCTTGTATACTTTTTTCTTTTGTTAATCTGTTAATTATATTATAGCCTATTATATATTTTGTGTGATCCTATTTTTTTTTTTTATTCCTTTTATAGACTTCTGTTTTTCTCCTTTCACAAAAGCGCTGCAGGTGCATGATGCGACGACTGAATCCTCATGGTCTTGTTTATGCTGCTATTCGCACATATAAACCTAAAGTCCTGTACAAAACAACAACAAAAAAAAAGACATTCTAATCTTTCTGGTTAACGATCGACTAATGAGCTTCGTTTGACGATCAGGAAAATAAAAATGAACAAAATGCTGTCATTCTACAATTCTCCACCGTATTTACTATGCTGCGCGCAAGTTCAGGTAACTCAAACGTTCAGGTACACGAGCTGAGACCAGGGGCCTCATGTATAACCGTTGCGTACGCACAAAACCAGCCCTGAAAGAGGCGTACGCTACTTCCAGACGTGAGATTTGATCGTAGCCACCGCTCACGTCCATATTGATAAATTCCAAGTTTTGCGTTGAAATGACCGTACGCCCAATTTTCTGTCGTACGTTTGTTTCGTAAATGAGGCCCATTGTATAGTGTGAGCAGTCAAGTTGTAGCTCGGCGAATTGACTACATAGTGTGAAGACATACAGTCAGGTCCATATATATTTGGACACTGACACAATTTTCATCATTTCGGCTCTGTATGCCACCAGAACAGAATTAAAAATAAAACAATCAAGATGAAATTGAAGTGCAGACTTTAAGCTTTAATCCAAGGGGTTGAACAATAATATAACATAAAATGCTTAGGAATTACAACCATTTTTATACACAGTACCCCCATTTTCAGGGGCTGAAATGTGATTGGACAAATTAATATAATCATAAATAAAAAATTATTATTATTATTATTTTTTTTCATTTGTAATATTTTGTTGAGAATCCTTTGCAGGTAATGACTGCCTTAAGTCTGGAACTCATGGACATTACCAGAGACTGGGTTTCCTCCTTTGTGATGCTTTGCCAGGCCTTTACTGCAGCTGACTTCAGTTGTTTGTTTGTGGGTCTTTCTGCCTTTAGTTTTGTCTTCAGCAAGTGAAATGCATGCTCAATCTGGTTGAAATCAGAAGATTGTCTTGGCCATTGCAGAATATTCCACTTTTTTACCACCAAAAACTCCTGGGTTGCTTTTGATGTATGTTTTGGGTCATTGTCCATTTGTACTATAAAGCGCCGCCCAATCAACTTTGCTGCAATTGAATGAATCTGGGCAGAAAGTATATCCCTATACACTTCAGAATTCATTCGGCTGCCTCTGTCACATCATCACTAAACACCAGTAACCAGTGCCACTGGAAGCCATGCATGCTCATGCCATCACACTGCTCTACCATGTTTCACAGATAATGTTGTATGCTTTGGATCATGAGCTATTCCAAGCCTTCTTCATACTTTTTTCTTCCCAGCATTCTGGTACAGGTTGATCTTAATTTCAGCCATCCAAAGAATGTACCAAACTGTTGATTTGGCCACTCCTAATTTTCCTGCTATCTCTCTGATGGATTTTTTTTTGTTTTTGAAGCCTAACAATTGTCTGTTTCACTTGTATGGAGAGATCCTTTGACTGCACAATGCGGGTTCACAGCAACAGCTTCCAAATGCAAATGGCACTCTTAGAATCAACTCCAGACCTTTTACCTGCTTAATTGATGTAGAAATAATGAAAGAATATCCCACGCCTTTGCATAAAACAGCTTTTGAGTCAACTGTCCAATTACTTATGGTCCCTTGAAAAAGGGGAGAGGTACGTATTAAAGAGCTGTAATTCCTTAACCTTTCCTCCAATTTTGATGAAGCCCATATTCATTATATAACTAACTTGAATATTTTGGTCAGCAGCTAAAATCATAAAAATTGTGCCTGTGTCCAAATATATATGGACCTGACTGTAAATAAACACATGAGCTTTGAATTTACAGATCATTGGTAAATCAGTTGATCTGGTTCAATTCAACAGCTGATTCTGAACAATTCAAACTTATTAACTGAAAAAAATCTTTACAAATTGGACATCTCTCATGAACAGGCTAAAGAGATTATAGCTGCAGACATCAAGATTTTCAGTGAATAACAAGATCCTTTTTTTTTTTGTTGAACTGGACTGGGCAATGTATTGTCAAATCAGATTGAACTGCTCAGACAACTCTGTGATTGAGTAATTTTAAGTTATCCATTGAAAATATTTCTCTCTTCACATCTTAATAAAATTATTTGAATATGCACATTTTCAGATATGGTGTGTCAGGCTTATTGGAAAAACGTGTCTGTGGCAAAATTTCTGGAAAATTATATTACATTCAGATTATTTAAAAAGATTATTTAAAAACAGATAAGCGTAAATCTGGCAGTGTCTAATTATGTTGGTAGTTTTATGCAATGTGGCAGTTCGGAAATAAAATATTCAGTCAGTGCCAGTGGTGCAAAACAGTTAATATTCTATTGCATTTGAAAATAACGTGCCATCTACACTAAACCTAACCAAAAGCGTTAACAAAAGCAAACATGAGATATAAACACAACTGTGTCATTTTACAGTAGCTTGCTTATATGACTTGTGTCTCACTGGACTCATGCCCGAGTGCTCTACATCGCAAGTGCAGTGCTGTACCAGATGAGCAAGTTTACTACAGTACATCTGGAAAGTCATACTAGTCACATATGTGATGCAAACGTCAAAGTGTATTAGTTCATTAACCATGCACTATGGTTTACTAGTGTTATGAGGTCATAACATATTGTAGTACCGTGCAAGGAACTGTGTGAAAACAAGTCTTTATTAACCAATAATCTGTCCCTGTAATCATAATTTGTGTGAAAAGGAATAAAAGTGGCTGTGTTTACTGCTACTATTCAACTGAAAACTACAGTGAATTTAATGTACAGTTAAGTTTTGGGAGTTTTGCAAAAAGTGTAAGTGTACACCATTCAGAAGACAATTAAACACAATTTGTTTCTTAATACGCAAAATTTGTACAGCAAAGGTCTTCATCAAACATCCACTTTTGTGCTCCGGGGAAGAACATACTGGTTTAAAACAACACAAGGGGGAGTAAATGATGACAGTTTGTGTGAATTATTCCTTTAAAATGCCTACTTGTAACTCTTAACAATAACACTCGATCTTCACGCCTTGGGATAAGCAAAGCACAACACAATTCATCAGCAAGAAACTGTGCAATACTAGGCTATAATCACACCTCTTTCTTCTCTGACGCACACAAGGTGAGTTTTTCCCCAGAGTTTTCAGTCAGGCTGTCAAGATCTTTACAACAGCAGTTACTGAGCACCGATGAGAAGAGCGAAATGTGCTGTGATAAGTCACTAGAACTGCGTTTAACAATATTTCACTGCTGGAGCCAGAACATACAGCAATACACCACACTGGATGACTAAAGGAGGTACAAAGTGTAATACAGGACAGAATCTAAAATATGTATGGAGTTTTTTATTGCAGTGGTCAACTAGGGTGTAATTTACATTTTCACACTCAGCCTACGGAGGTTTTTTTGGGGGAATAATTAATCTCGACCCCAAAAAGATCTTTTTACCATAATACATCATTTCAAATCTCTGCTGCATACTTCTGTGTTACATTTAATGACCTCCAAACCAGTTAAGCCGCTTTGCCGATTTGGTTAGTCTTAGTAACGGGCAGTGGACTATCAAAGTAAGCCTCTTTTTGCAATAGCTGATCAAACAGGCACTCAGTTCAAAGTCTGCTGGCAATAAAAAAAACTGCTTAAATCATCAAGTTGAGCTGACAACACGCTTGTTACTAAACTGAACACTTTCTATAAGAAATCCCATTGTCTTACATTAAAAGAGGGGTCTGAGTCACATCTAGAGACCAGGATATCACAGAGGGCTAGTTAGCAACCACCTAGCAACATCTAGAATACCCTAGCAACCACATAGAAACCCATTTACAACCATTTAGGACACATTAGTAACCACAAAATGCCCTTGGAATCAACCAGGACACCCTATCACGGTGACAAGCACTACAGTACTCATATTTTCTTGTGAAAATCTAGTTTCTTTAAATAGACACTGAATGCATTTACATGGTTTACATAAGCATCTTACCCAAAGAACTGTGTTAAAATGAGGTAACATGCACACTGAAATGTAATGAACTATATAAAAAATATGCATGAATATAAGATCTAACTGCTCATTTCATGTAGCCGCACTGGCTGTTGACTTGTCACTGTGATGAAAGCCGTCATGTGCTCAAATGCTGAGCAAGAAAGCATTTGTACTATGCTAATGTATGACTGGGTGCTTCTTCAAGTTTGGTCACTTTTTTTCCCCCTTTTTGTCACATGAAGGTCACATTGAAAACTTTAAACATGTCTTCGTATTCTATTTTTGCTATGTTTCAAATGCTTTTTAAAAAATATATATATATTTTGTTATTTTACTGTTATCCCAGAACTATACTGTCAATTTTAAAATATGAAAACCCATTTTACAAAATTATATAATAACAAACAATAAATAATAATAAAAACATAGATATCACCTATCATGAATATCACCAGTGAACAGGGTTATTATCGTTAACGATAAAGCTAAAAAAAATTCAAACAAATATAAAATATAAAAACTTATTTTGTTTCCACTAATTGTCAAGGCAACATTTATCATTTTTGTTTAGTTTAAGTTTTAGCAAAACAAAAATGTTCATATGTTATTGTTAATACATTATAAAACACAGTACAATACATTTGAGATGTAGAAATGACATTGTCTTGAAAATGTCCTTGACTTTCATAAAAGTGTGTTTTTTTCCTAATCCACTGCCCTGCCTTTGGAACTGGCCCTAAATAAGTGAACTCTACTCGTCCAATGTTTGTGCTCTTTATCTTTCCAAATACTCAAGTTTGAACTGTTTAAAGCATGTCTGTGCACTCCATGGGAATGATTTTCCATCAGTACTTCATCCACATTCCACAACTATCTAAACTGACAAGCACAAACATTCTCAAACCAGTATCTCGCTTTCGCAGCTTTCATGTCCCAGAATCCCTCTGCATGCTGATTCCTCGACACTTTCAAGACCACCCGTCTAAGCGGCTAATTAATCCCGCTGCAGATAGAAGCCTGATAGAGCTTTTCCCTCACCCACTTCCCTCTGCTCTCGACCCAGCAACGAGTGCGCTGACAGGAAGTTCAGCAGGGATCAGTGTTTCAATACACCACAGCCATATTCAGCCTCCCTGTGCTCCTCAATCACTTTAGCAGCTTTAGGATATCAGACTGTGTGCCAGAGACACTGCATTAGGAACAGCACTTTCATCCTGTGGATTTGTCCCCGCCAGGGTAATATGGATCCTGTGATGAACAGTACTACTTTACAGAATGTATGGAAATGTGATTATCTCGCTTAAGACTTACTTGAGTATTCTGTCTCAGATGGAACTTCAATGGTTTAAACTTTTTCTTTTACATGGCATATTACTATGAGTGCCATCTTCCAATTTAATGTACAAAATTAGTGAGGTGTTTTTTAGACACATTTTACATTTGTGCGAATTGGTTGCCAATTCATATTAATTTGTACGATCTGCTTATAGTCCACTGACGGTTCGATTTAGGACTGTGGTTAGGGTGGACCTCACTGTTTTTTTATCCCAAAAAAAAATGTTTTTGTACAAATCACATGCGAAAACACGACCTTCTAAAATAGTTGTATGAGTTGTGTTGGCATGTTATTCTACAAACCTAATGCAATTAAGGACAAAGTGACATGGCCATCTTTAACTTTTTATAATTATTTATTTACATTGCAATTGAATAAAACGAGGATTCCCAGATACAAATTCATGTCTGCAATATTGCCTCATACATTAGTTAACCGTTAAATACTTTTATAATCATTGTACTCAAACTGGAAAACACTAACTATACACTAAAATGTATAAATCATTCTGTAGTCACACACTAAATATTTCCTTACTTGCATGGATGTGGCTATTGTGGATACATACAACAGACATTAAAATAGTTCTGTTATATTTACCGCTTAATGCATAAGCCAAATTAAGTGCAAAAATATCCACTTCGATTATGGTGCCGTTGTCAAGTATTGATGACATGTGATGTGAGATAAAGGTGATTTTTCCTGGTTGTTGTTTTAGAACATTAAGCAACGTTAAGAGTTTTTCACATGCTTTTCTACTCCACTGCACTTCCTTTGCACTCGTGTCTCACATCTTTTGTTCTAAAAACGCAGCGTCAAAAGAAATGTAAAAGTTAAAAAAAAGTGGTTTTGTGATTTTTTTTCTAAATTTCACTGCCACGTCTTGCGTTTTTCAATGCAAAAACACATTCTATGTGATTTGTGAATGTCTTTTAGAATGCCCTGTGACTGGGCCCACCAAAGTGTTAGGGCGTGTCCCATATGCCACTGATTATCGAAACATCATTGGCCGATAAAGGAATAAAATGTAAACATCTGCATCGGCCTGATATGAAAAAAATATGCCGTTATCCCTTGCTGATAAGACGAATAACTCACAGTGTGGTCATTCTTGAAGCAAACTTCTGCCTGAATGGTGTTTAGATTTACTGTTTTGGATTGCCACATTTAATATGAGAATGCATGAATGACACGTCTAGTGTGCACTAGAGTCAACAGCCACTAGCACGCACAGCAGCAGCCTTCCCTGGGTACTGATGCCCGTCTGGTAAGGAGTTTTATTTATTTAGGGGGCAGTGTAGGCCTACTTGTAATTAAATACACAAATAACATTCAGATACTTGTGTTTCTGAATAAATATAGCAGTAATTGAAATCACAAGTCTGTTTTGATTTAGGAGTCAGTAGCTATAGCTTACATGAATCACAAATATGACACTTGTAAATTAAAGGCAGGGTAGGCAATTTTGGAGAGGCTATCAATAGCAGGCTAGCTTTGAAAGTAAGATCCCACCCTTCCTGCAAATCATTCTCCAAAGCCACACCTCTTCTAAGACACATGAACGTGCACAGGCAGACCATAGGCTAACTAGTGACACGATGAGAGACGGCGTTGGTGGAGGGTTCATTTCAACACTGTCAGATTACCTCATGTCTCATTCACCCTTAAGACAACAATACAGTTCAAAGCGCATAATATTACAATAATAACACCTTCCATTCTTGCTTGTTAGACCACTTACCTTAATGATTGCTATCGGGATGTGAAGAGACTTTCAACCAGCATAACAAACAACATCTCTTTAACAAACAACAACTCTTTTACAAAACCTCCGCATGTAATTACCTAGAACACTGTCTAACACTCGATGGATGCTCTTTCAATTCTTTATCATCAGTTAGGAACCTAGATGTGCTATTTGATAGCAATCTTTCCTTCGAAAGCCTTGCATTTTTCCATCTCAAAAATATATCTAAATTATGACCTATGCTATGGTGGAGCAGCACCTAGAGTTGACCCCTGAATGTCAGCGGAGACCATGTCAACTAGATGTGCCCCAGAGACAGATCCCCAGTGAAGACCACGTCACCTAAATGGCCATCGGGACAACAGGAACCAGATGTCTCCTCTGCACAATCTGACTTTGCTGCAGCCTGGAATTAAACTGTTGGTTTCATCTGGCCAGAGCAGAACTGGCCGCCCAACTGAGCCTGGCTTCTTCCAAGGTTTTTCTTCATTTCTGTCACCCATGGAGTTTTGATTCCTTGCCGCTGTCGCCTCTGGCTTGCTTAGTTGGAGACATTTAATTTCCAGCGATATCGTCAACTTGATTTCACAGATACTACTTGAACTGAACTGAGCTGGATGATGACATCACTGAATCAATGATGAACTGACTTTAATTGAAAATTAAGTGTTTACTGTTGTCCTTTTGCATTACTACACACTATTTTCATATTTAATACTGTAAAATTGCTTTGACAAAATCTGCATTGTTAAAAGTTCTATAAATAAAGGTGAATTGACGACTTGCTTTAGACAATCTATAAATGTTAAATCTATAAACTATATATATATATATACTGTATATATATATATATATATATATATAAAATATGCATATTATGCATACAAATGCTTAAGTAATTTTAGAGCGTAGGGATACTGACTAAATTACGTCAAACGCAATGCTTCATGGGAGTGGACAATTCTTTTGGTGCAATTTTCTTGTCAAGATTCTCTGATTGCTAGAGATTTATCTGCAGAATTATGGGTAATGTAGTTTTCCATGAGGAATTCCACTCTTAAACATGATCATTTTTAATATAAAATGAAATTACAACATTTGTTGGAATAATGTATACTGATCGCTTCAACATTAGCATATACCGTCGAAGCGTCGCGGATTTTAGAACAGTAAAGTGAATTGGGGATTACCTTATTTGCCCGAAATCTCCAATGATTTTAATATCTTTTGTGGGCAATCATTTCTACATTAACCGCGAACGGATTGCTTTCAGATGCAAGCCTCACTAGTGGGGTTGGTTTGCCCAGGTGAAAATGGCGTAGTATTAAATGTATTAAAAATATACTTGAAATTCAAGTAGTATGTTTATAATACATTTGTATTCCCAACATGCTTATTTGAAGTGCAATAAAAGTATATTGAATTGCATTTTAATATATTTCTAAAACGTATACTAGAAGTACTTTTGTTTTAAATATATGCTTAGTTATACTTCTAAGAAATATGTTAAACAGAAGCATACTTTTAATGTATTTATAAAAAGTATACTAGAAATACTTTGGTAATAAATATATGCTTAGTTACACTTTTAAGGAATATGCTAAACACAAGCA